>NW_022060585.1:0-106068 GCF_003285725.1 Scaptodrosophila lebanonensis | reverse complement strand
TTTTGTGCATCTCTATTCTGATTTAAAGATTAAATAACATCCAAATAGTATCATTATTGGCAAATATTTGTATACAAAGTTAGGCGAGGCTTCTGATATATTATAAGATGCTGAAAATTATTGAACAGTTAGTATATTTTACGTAGACTTGTATTTTCTAAATTTCCTAAAATTCTTAATTTACGAAATTATGATATTTTTTAAGATTGTCATAAGCGTCGTAAGAAATCAAGAGATTTCCATTCCTCCTAAAATCCTTTTTTAAACCAGAAAAATTAACCACTGAATGGGAATTAATTTAAAATATTGTTTAAAAGCGATATAGCTCCGAGACTTTGATCAATTTTATCAATCGAGGCTTAAACTTAGACTGAATGAGCTTTGGATTGAAATCTTCTTAAATTTCACTTTTTAGTAAACACAGATTGGAAAAGAAACGATATTTGATCTATTTTTCTACGCTTCAGATAGTTTTGCTATAAAATATGCTATTTAATTCACGTAGATTGGGAAAGTTTTTCAAGTATTAGGTGCAACCTAAACCCTTATTGGGCGCCTTTTTCAAAGTCTTCACATATCTTACCGGCAGTGGTAAAAATGATTCCCAAAAGTGCAACAGCAATTAATTTCAAAATGTGAAAAGTATTCTCTGCATAGAATTTCAAACTCGTATTTATAATTACTATTACTTTTCTGCGAAAACTTGTTGCCACTGCCTAAAACCCTGCACCTGGCCCTGGTTGGGCGTCTCTGTTAGTATTTGGAGCCCCAACAGCTCTCTTCCCCAACCAATTATGTATGTACCAGTTAGTTTTAACACGCTTGCTGTTCTCGCAACACTCGTGCATCAATTATGCGAAATGGAAGGGCTGGTGGAAGCCCCAAAACCCAGTTGGTGGCTTGTTATCAAATTTTACACTTACGAACACATCAAGAGCGACAGCTCCAAATAGACAAACTTTGCAAACAGACGCCTGAGGCATCCTGCCACACCACTCCGCCTAGCCACACCACAATGCAAACAAATAAACAGCAGACATGCGACACGCACACACATCCTAATGCCCGTTAATACTTGTACATATGTACGTTCGGTCTTGGGTGTACGCGCTTCAGAGAGCACACACATCTGGTATGTGTACGTAATATAGATTTGCATGCACAAATGCCATTTATGTCAGTTACCAACAGACGGAGTGTCGAAGCCGGTGGTCTGGGGACTGGACACAAACATTACATTAGTGTCCAGTTGGGGCTTGGGCAGCATCCTGGTTGCAGGTCCTACTTTTCCGTTTCTATCTAGTTAGAGTTCTGCTGCTCCTCCTCCTCTGTTGGTCATTCAAAACCACTTTACGCTTTATGAAGCCCATCATTTTATAACAATTTGTCAAGAGCTTCCATATGAGTTGTCTGACCACGAACTGCTTCCCCCTTCCCATTTCCCGCTCCCAGTGCTTATCAGCCTCAACCAGGACACGCAGCTGACAAGGTGACCAACATTTTGCGGTTGAAGCAATGCAGAATCATTATAAAAAGAGAGGCTATAAAAAGCCATCATTTATTGGAAGCCAACTTTGAGGCAACTATCGTCGGCAAATCTGATAAGAATTAGAGGCACTTAAGAGCGTTCAAAAGGTTGTTTGCATTTTAAGTTTCTTCTATGTATAGTCCTTTAATCTCTACCTCAGAAGTATTTCTATGGAGGGAAACGTTCTGAAAGATAATTAGTAGCTTATAGGAAAAACCTTAAACTCTTTAGATGAAGAGCATACAGATCTATTGCTTATCTTACAAGCAATTTAATTTAAAACATTTGCATTTATTCAGTTATTTCTGTTGAATTTCTATAATAAGGGCTTATGCCAATTTCGTTGCTCCGTTTCATAATAGTTCAGTAAGCATATTTTCCAAACTGATTTCAATGGTCATCTCAAATGATTTTTCTACTTTAAGTTGACTTTGTATTAGTGGTTATATTTCTTACCATTGCAATCATTACTACAATTCAAATGATTCAGTTTTTTCAAACGTTTCACCATATAATGTTTCACTGGCCTCATTGCAGTTTTATGTTATTCCATTCACTTACGAGTTTATGAGTGGTTTCCATACTTTGCCACAAGTTCCAGGCAAATATTATTTTTTGTCCAAATCAGTCCATTTATTCTAAAGAATTTTATTTTAATCGATTCAAGTCGTTCCAGTAAGCAAGTTCTAGATGCTTTGTTTAATTATTTTTGACATTATTGACATTTGAATCTTTAACCTTGATTTGTTTCGATTCAGCTAGCTTTTTTAAATCCAACAATTGAATTTGGGTCGTTTTGAATTGCTATCTCTATTTAATCGAAACGAAACAATTTCAAGAATTCTTCTGTAGAAATGGGGCTTTTGTCCCAATTCCAAAAAAATTTAATCAGCTCTTTCAACTCCACTCGTTTCAATGGCTTCTTCCGAGCAATAAATTCCTTTCAGCTTACACATAACCATGTCCAGTTTTAGAAAGTGAGATGCTGACTACATTTTATAATTACTTCTTTCTGTAATTTGTAACAACGCTTCATGCTGTTCTATTCACATTAGTCTGCTTAATTAAGTACAATTGTTTCACTCCCAAATTAACTTCAACAGTACGCCCAAGCGTTTCAGTCCATTCGTTCCAGTTGTTTCCTAAAATTCCACTTGTGTACTAAATTTCAACATTTCCAAGCGTTGCATTTGCGGTAACTTGGTCACCCTTTTTCATAGCCAAGCCACATGCCAAGCCAGCAAACTAACTAATGACTGCCGCATCGACCGCGCTGCGCCAGCAATGTTGACGAAATTAAACGGAAATGTGTGAAAAGCCTGAAAGTATGTAATGACATGCGTGTCGATTGGCCTAATAAACTACTCCGTCGCAGGTCCATGCTGCCATTGAGGCCCCTGGGCCATGGCGCAGCGGAAATTTGCAAATGTCTAGCACGAGCAGACACACAAATTAACGTACACACACACACAGATATACAGACACGAAGATACATAATTGTGGCTTTTGTGGATAGCTTGCCTATTTGGTTGCACTTTCGCCCGCGCACACATTTTTGCACGAAAACTAATGACATTTCACACTGCTCCCCTTTTGTTCCGCACAGATCCACCAAATCGGAGAAAATGTATCCCTCGATGCTGAGTCGTGGCGGCGATGTGGAAATCGAGCCCTACTACTACTGCCTGCCAGTGGGCACCATCGCAGCGCAGCTCAGAACGGGGTCCTCAGCGCCGACATGGCCGCCGCTATGGTCGCCCAGACGGTGCAGGCAGGCAATGCACGCGCCGGGGTGTCCACCTGGAGCCAGCCCACCTCGCCGACGCCCATCAATCGTGGTCCATTTGCGGGCGCTGCGGCAGCTGGCGTGGCGTGGGCGCCCTCTCCCTCTCACCCACGCATGGGAATCCGACAGCATCGACTGCAATGGCATCTGCTGGCGGCCATGGTGCGGGCGGCAATATTGGTGGCCATCGTCTCACATATCCCAAGAAGAATGATGAAGGTAAGTGTGTGGGTGTGTGTGTGTGTGAGAGTTTATGTGCATGCTGACATAGATAGACGTCTGGACTTTGCTGGAGAGCTCTCTCATCGTGTCTTTACCATTTGCTTGCAGTTCACGGCAGCGCCGCTTCTTTGCTGTCCGGTGGCAGCTCCTTGTACGGCTCGGCGGAGGAGCGACAGGCACATGAGATAAGGAGATTGAAGCGCGAACTGCAGGATGCCCGGGAACAGGTGCTCAGTCTAAGCAGTCAACTGTCGACCAATGTGAGTAGAACAAATGGCAAGTGCCTAAGCACTCTGTACGTTTTAAAACCAATGGGTTCACATTTATATGCGTGGGATAATGTTAAGCACGAGAGCTTTTGCGATCACCAATGTGGGAGTCTGTCGACAGAGTCGAATATAAAATTTAAGGGAATAGGGGTTGCGAAATATATTTAAGTTGGAATGAGCGGTTTGTGCGATACCGCGAGACCAACTTGTGTTAACGAAACATTTTTAGATTGCAATGTTTCTACACTACATATATAGAATGTCTAAAATATCATACAGTGCTCAAATTTTAAAGGCAATTATGTCAATTTGGGTTTGGTAATGGCCTAAAACTTGAAAAGATCTCATTGATTATATCGATAAATATTTTTTTTGGTAACGTCCTTAAATAAGCACTTAAGGTATAGCTGATTGTAAATATCTTGAAATTAGTTCTTTAAAATCAAATGTAGTTAAGCCATCTTAATCTTTTAATATAGTAGTTAAAGTGATTTGAAACATAAAAGGACTTCTAAAAACAAAGCTGAACCAATACTTTGAGCATTTAAATTACTTTTTATACCCTGTACCCGTAGGGTAAAAGGGTATATTAGGTTTGTGCAAAGTATGTAACATACAGAAGGAAGCATCTCCGACCCCATAAAGTATATATTCTTGATCAGCATGACGAGAGAAATCGATCTAGACATGTCCGTCCGTCTGTCCGTCCGTCTGTCCGTCTGTCCGTCTGTCCGTCTGTCCGTCTGTCCGTCCGTCTGGATGAACGCGAGGATCTCAGAATCTATAAAAGCTAGAATAACCAAAGTTGGCATCCAGGTTCTCCTAGGTCCGAGTAAGGACGAGTTTATTTTATTTTTTGGAATTTTCCCCCCCTTCCCCCGCTACAGAATTTCGTCAATAGCGTCCACATTTCAAATGCTACATTTACCAAACTTTGCACACATAATTTATATATTGTCTACTGTTGTATAAAATTTTATTCAATTCGGTCAATTCTAAGAAAAGTTATTAGCAAAACAAATTCTCGCCAGTACAACCCCCACAAACTGCAGCAACAAGTTCGCTCGTCTTCTTCCTCTTTTTGCTGCTGCTATGGGCGCATATAACTCAGTGACGGAAGTTTACCTGGGTACAGGGTATTACACTGTCGGGCTTGCTCGACTGTAGCGTTCTCTCTTGTTAAGTACTTAAAAACGTTTATCTAGAAATATCCTTATACCCTTTCGCCGCACAAATTATATTAATCTACCTTCAAAGGGCTCTGTAACCATGCTATTTAGTTTGGGTGTTAAAGATTCTGAAATTCCTTTGTGTAAACTGCATTATAAAAGAAGAGTCTAGACGTCGCGGCATAAAAATAATTTAAAATCCTACTAAATAAAAGGAAGAGGCAGCCACTGCGACCAAAGAGGTGCACTCTAAAGGGACAATAATCGCTCTACTTCCCTCCTGATTTAGTTTAGGCACACGTGTCTATTTCTATATATATTGGTGCTCCCTTAAGGAATCGGAATCGCTTTGCCGCTCATTTTGCCCATTATTGTTGGGATTTTCTATAAATCATAAATAGCTTGCACTAAAATATACATATATATGTTTTTTATTTATTTTAAAACATTTTTCTCTTTTCTTCTCAATATACTGCATTTTGTACGCTTGTTTTACATTTTTTTACGCTTTTTTATAATTCTTTTACACCTCTATCTCATTTTACACTTTTCTGCCTTTGCTTTACTTCATGAATTGTCACCACAACATAGTTTTGAAGGGAGGGACAGAAAAAACAAGTGTACTTTAAATTACTGCAGGCTTACGCATACCGCACCATTTTTGCTCCTTTTATCTATTGTTGCTGCCAACTGTCTGCGCCTCTTCAAAAAAGAAGAAATTCAAAAAAAAAATACAAATCATACGCTTATCAGCGCACAGTCAGAAAAAGTCAAAACTCAAAAGTCGCGCCTGTCTGCGCTTCGGTGTTTCCACTGCTAACTGCTCTACACTTCTTGGCCGTTCGTGGCACAAGCTTGAGTCCCCAACTCAGCTGTGTGTGTGTGTGGTGCCACAAGTTGTCAACAAAAGTCACGCAAAAGTCTGATAAACTTCTCTAAATATGTTGTGGAACGTGTTGGCGGAGGGGAGAGAGAGAGCTTTTGCCGGTAAATCAGACAAAAGTGCTTTGTAAAAAACTTTTGCCTACTTTCAGGCGCCACTTGAAATATGCGACTGCATGCGAGTGAGTTTATGGCAGACCGACCAGACTCCATCAGCCCATTCATACATACATAAATACTACATATGTATGTATGTACAAGTATGTATGAAGTTTTGCAATTTTGCCAACTATCAGGAAATCAGACACAAAAAAGTAAACTTTAATTGCAATTTGGGAGTCCAGCCCCCCTCCCCCAACAGCTCAGCCACCTGCACCACCCACGTTGCCAGATTTTATGGCTGTCTACATTGTGGAGCTGTAAAATATTTGCAGCAACTCAGTCGGCAGCCATCAAATTTATTGAGGCCATCGCGCAGACAACATAAATCCAAGCAACGTCTAGTCGGATCTGGCTGGGTGGGAGGTAGGGCGGTCCGGGAGGCTGCTTGCCAAGGTCAAGGCGTAGTACGTGCAAATTGTTATTCGGTTTTGATCAACTTTGTAGCGACATTGTTGGGAACTTTAAAGCAGCGGACATTAAGCTGATTGAAAGTTTTCCATCGCAACTTTTACCAATTTCCTTGGCCCGCTGCCCAGCCATGCGTGCAAAATGTCATTGCTTAGAAGTTGCGCCTCGCTCGCTTCTATTGTTGTTGCTGCTGCCACAGCAATAACTTTGGTCAGCTGCCATAAAAGTGCAGCAAGGCAGGAAAAATGGCAAGCAATGCCATTGCCGGTTTTCAGTTGGCTGTCTTGCCAATGCCAAGAAGCAGAAACGCAGCGAAGCTGAGAAAATGGCAATGAAGTTATGTCTGCACTGTCTGACTGTATGGATGCTGATGTTGTACTAGTATGGTTGTTTTTATTGTTGTTGTCATAGCTTTGCTTTACTGTGGTCGCGCCTGGAAATGGGTGATAGTTATGCGACGGCATTGTGAAAATACTCGAAGGCACATACATATGTGGACATGTGCTTGAAAGAAAGACATACAAGTATGTATGTATACTATATGTGCGAGTATGTATGTATAAGTAGGTAGATATGGGTCGTTCGACTTGGTTCACAGATGATTCAGACAAGCTAATGATGCATAACTCAAATGGAATTCCTATACGTATTCTATTTTGAAGTTTATTAACAATTCATATAACTGCCCATCAGTTCCATAGGCAGATGGACCACAGGCTTTTCGAGCTGATTTATGCACAAAAAATGTTCGGGCAGGCAACTACAAGTATATGCTGAATTAATGGTTTTCTCAACAGCTTATTTGGGTAAACAACAAATGGCAGGTCAACGTTTACATATGTTTTAGAAAATACACTCAAGTGAATTAGTTTGTTTCTTTAGAATTTGTGCATTGAATGAAGCACGAACAATAGAGTACTCCGCTGTTATTCCTATTAGATGCCACAAATGTTTAGTAATTCAAGTTCTGTTTTTTTCTAAATAAACAAAATCAGCGGACAATTACCAATTTCTTAAACCAATATCAATATATATTTTTATTTCAAAAAGAATTTTGCGGTAATTTTGTTTAAAAAATATTGACTAATACGAGTATTTATGAAAACAGCATTGAAATCTAATATTAGGTATTATTTAAAAAAAATGTTGCAATTGTTCATCAAAGAAGACCATTTTCTTTCGCTTTATATTCAAATTCAAATTTAATCTAAAATCTTCACCAATACAAAAGTAACCAAATAAATAAGAATGGAACAATTTTTGCAAGACAGTAAATGATTTTTTCTTCAAATATTATTTTCAAATTTTTTAAATGTTATTAAATACTAAAGGTCTTCATTTAAAGGAATGAAAATTTGATCAATTTACGATAAAGGAAACCAAACTGCTGAGTTATTCTTACCAGTTTATTGGATAGGAAATTACTTAACACCATTTTAAATCAGTGCTAAATATCAGACCACACATACGTCTCTTCTTGGGCTAAGCAGAAAAGAGAGGAAAGAGAGATCGAGTATGGTTTGAAAACATTCGTTTTTGGATAATCCCATTCTTGAATTAATTGGAACAGTAAGCGCGAATTGATTAAAGAATCCTTTTATTTATTCAAAGTCAAACAATAAGAGACTAGAATTCATTATAATCTAATTCTTTAAATTGACTCAAAGCTGCTCTTAGATGCATTCAGGCAGCGCTCTAATATTTACTCTTGCTGCACGTATTTCTCTTCAATTTATAATAAATATTAGTTGGCATTAAGTTTCTGGATACTCAGCATCTAAACATTTAAATAAAGACGCTTTATTGGCCGCAAAGCTCTAACCACTCACTAACCTTTCTATATCCCGCTCTGTTAAACTTACTTTGCAGTATAAATGACCTTTTATATTGTCTTATAAACAATTAGTTTCTCATGTTACTCACTCGCAATATACTATATAACAAGAACAGCACTGACCTCACTAATCAGTCACCACTCCCTAAAAGGTCAGTCAATTCTATTAGTAAGCTTTCCAGCTATGCTCCTTATAGGGCCATTGCTTGGCTTTTGGAGAAACAACTTCCTTTGCAGCATCAATGACCTTTTCATCTTCTAAATGTCATAAAGAGCACAACTTTTGTCATAACCGTCAGTCAGGAAACTTTAAAGTAAATACAGAATTGACATAAAATGTCAAACAATTAAGGAAAAAGTTTCCGCTGCAACAATAGCAACAATTCAATGGGCGTATCCGAGTTGTAAAAACTTTGCAAACTTTGCCAATTCATGCTGCTAGCATTAAGAAAACTTGAAATGTCTTACAATTTGTGCCGCCACTCTTCCACTACTGCTGCTACTATTTATTTTTAATACTGCTAGACGTTTGATAAAAGTTTATTGTCTTGATGAAATCGCAGATAGCAGTGCCACGCCCACACTTAAGAGTTCAAATGCAGCGCTTGGATTAAAAAGTTTTTAATTGCCCAGCGGCGCTTTCCCTTCCTGCCAGCCTCCCCCCTTGCCCTCTCTCTCTCTCTCTCTCCCTCTCCATCCTGCTCGACGGCGTGCGGTGGTTCGATTGTGTGGCGCTTAATTAATTTTTGCAATGAGTTATAACGGCATAAATGTCGGTTTGTCCACCCGATCTGTCTGGGCGTCTGTCAGTCAGCAGTTTCCCACTCGCTTTTATTGACGAGCGTCGTCACCCGGTCGCTGGATGTGGATGGTCGGCGGAGGGGGGGCGAAGGGCGAGCAATTTCTCTCTGCGGTTGTGCAGAGAAAAGCATAGCTCAGCAGTTACGTTTAGTTTTATGACTTTTTGATGTTGATGGTGCAGTTTTAAACTTTCCGAAGAACTCACACATGCAATTTATGGCTGGCAATAAATTATATACACATACATATATCCATGGCTGGGCGCCGATTAGGATAACTTGATGAGTTTATTGCTTACTCTTGCCATTTATTTTGCGCCCAAGAAAGCTGGAATCCTTCGCTAACTCTGGAATCATTAAGTAGTTGAGGAAGCAAACAATGTATTTAACATTCTCAAAAGTAAATCAATTGGTTCTCTACTACACAACTTTTAACTCATTAAATCGCTTCTCAATAACTATGAGTTCCATTTCATCCAAAGTGAATCATTTGATTTTTATTATTTATTTATTTATTATTAATTACTAGTGCAACAAGTGGAGTTACTTATTTGTTAAAGCACTAGTCCTTTAAGAACTCTGTCGCTAAACAGACTACATATGTAGTTATACTAGTTAGTCTTTAACAAGTTTATAATATAAACTGAGACAAAGAATTATAAGAAAGAAAAGTTAATTTGTTCTTAATGACATTTAAGAATATAATTGTTGTTTTTGTAAGTATTGTTTATAGTTAAGTTAAATGCTCAAAACTTCGATACAAGTAAGACCTACAATTGCAATTAAAGAGCGTTTAAAAAACTAATTCATATCCAAAACTATTGCCTCTACTATATGGCGCCTAAGCTTAATTAATTCCTTGGTACATTTAAGAATAAATTGAGTAAAGTAGTTAAACAATTTAAGAGCAATGTGCTAATATGTTCAAGCGAATTAGTGTTGAATTCAGGCAATTTAAAATGTTCTATATTTAAAGATAATTCATTATAGCCATTGATGTTTAGCCTCCCATTTTCTAATCCATTTTAGTGTCTTGTTGAAAAGTGACTTCCAATTCCGTAAAGTGCTCTTTTTCATTCATTATAAAAGCACTTAATTTAAAAATTTGAAATTTGATACCAGATACCTTTCTGTGCAATTTTTTATTTTCTTTTAAATACTTTCCTTTGCCATTAATCCGTCACTTTCTACACCCAATCAGCTAAGCTTTACAGCAGTCCATAAGGCACGAATGAGTGCTGGAAATCGACTTATAAAGCTTCCAACCTACATCAACTTTAAACAGATTTGGCTGGCCGCACTTTAATAAGAAAACAAAAACCTCAATTGAACAATCTTATCACTGACCATAAATATGAAACCACAACAACAGTGAGGCACGCCACACCAATCGAATCTATGCCACAGCCACAGCCGAGCTTGCCACGCAACGCCACCATTTATCACGCACTCCAAATTGAACCAAACTGACCCGGGAATGGAATCGGGAATGGGAGTGGGTGTGGTAGCGGGATAGAAATTTATTAAGTGCGACAAATATATGTGCATGCACTCACACAAATACATGCATCATAATATATACTATACAGTATGTTTCCGATAGATCGCGCAAAGAGCTGACAGTTGCAAAACAATAAGCAGACAGACTTAGTTCATTCATTTGGAACTTTTCACCAACACACTCAACGGTTGTGTGATATTTCCAAAAATTAAATTGCCTCTAGCGGGAAAGCATTGCTTTTCTTATAATTCAAATATTTTCTTAATAAAATGAACGATTAAAAACTTGATCGTTTTTGAGTTAAAATTAAATCCCTTTTTAATATAGTATGTATATATTAAATTTTTTCAAAAGTATCAGTCACAAACTATTTTGAAATGTTTTAAATAAAACAACTATTGTAATTAATCTAGTCAGCTTGCAAATAATAAATAAATACAAGAAATATTTAAAGCTACTTCAGAAAGTGTTGTTAAAATGTGATTAACAGTTGTACTTAGTTTCAAAGATATCTCATTTCAAGGTTTCCAAGCTTAGTTCCATTTGCATTTGCTTCCTTTTTCACTTTTTTGTGCCACACTCTCAGAGTTTGTCATTGAGTCCCAATTTTGAAAATATCTAAAGATTAGCTTGGAAAAATATCTGTGCATTCTAATATTTCTCCAGCGACAAAATGTATTTTCCAGTTCATATAATAACCGCATGGAGAGTGCTAAATTGTCAAACCTTAGCTTTCATTTTACACCGCGATATGAGTTTCTTAGTAACCTTTGTCACCTAATTGTTATGCTATTATCGGACTATATTATACTTTTGATATTTTCACAAATAATTCAACTACTAAGCCTCTTTCTAGAAAGTAAAACAATTGTCTCAATTCTCGTCTATTTAGTACTGGCATGGAGAGTGTAAAATTGTTGAACCTTGGGTTTCATTTGACATTCTGATTACTGATATCGAAATCAGCTCACCAACAGTAAAGTCGATCTCTTTCACCTCCAGCAATATTTTTGCTGAAGTAATTCAACTATTATTCTTATTTCAAAAGACAGAAAAAGTATCTAGATACTCGTTTTTCCACCTATGTATAGTAATACTTGCATTTGTCTGGATTTTTTGCTGATTACATAACGCTTTCTGCTCGGCTTAACGTTGTTTTACTGTACTAAGTCGGCGGTGTTATGGCATTAAGAGTGTGTTGTCCGCCAACCATACCCACAAGCCCCTCCCATTCCAATGCTCCACAATATGACAAGCGATAAGACAAAGAACTATTACTATGCATGGGTTGTTGTTGTTGTTGTTGTTGCTGTGGTTATGCGATTGCTCCAAGCAACATTTAGCTGCTCAAAAAATATGTATAAGTAAAAGAGCAAAAGCAGATGATTACATTGCCGCCTACCCGGGGGTCGGCGAGGTCATCTATACTCGCAGTATGCTGTTGCTCATACGCCCCGTGGCACACACACACATACAGTGGGGCTCGAAATGAAGACAAACACACGCCCGACGCACAAGCACGTGCGTTTTTCATATTTTTTAATTGATTTTGAATTGCCTGCGATTTGGCAAGAGTGCTGTCAATATTTACGCCACTTGAAGGCGACAGAAGGTGTGGCACAATTGTGTGGCAATAGTGGGGGACTTAAGCTGCTGCTTCTTCAAGAATAATCACAGAAATGTGCTGTGCAAACAATAGAAGGCATTTTTGGCTTTACATATATCTTAAGTACACTTTGTTTGCCAAAGCAAACTATTGTTGATGTGTGAAATAAGATCTCAGGGGTTTTTAGAATTTATAAAATGCTTAATACCACAAATTTATTAATGAATAACTGATTTCTATTTTTTCTTTGCAGGTAAGTGAACTTGATGTTATAAATTATTCAAACACATTTTTCGTGCCTAGTGGTTGGTATGTATTTATACTCTGAGGTTTTTATTGCCATACATTTCATTTACATTACATTCATTTAATACAAATCAGCAACCAAAAGAATCGACTTAACATACACATAAAACTTTTTAAACAAACGTACAGGCTGGAAAACAATAAGACAGCTTCGTTAATAACATTTGAATAATTAAAAAGTAATTAAAGCTTGAAATAGTAGCTGCTTAAATGAAATCGGCTGAAATTTTAATTTATAATCAAATTAATTGCAGAGCCCATTCAACTAAAATGAACTTTGTTGTGTCAATCTTTATGGTGAACCAGTGTACAAAATACAAAATAACTACAAGATATGCTTAATATATCTTTATAAATATAAACTACTACACTATGCTATTATGCTAAGATTGATTTTCTACCGATCTATGAAAACTATATGGTATAGTGCACTGATTTTCATGACTTCAGAATTTAATGGTGAACTATACCGCTTTCATAAAAACCAAATTCACTTGAGATAACTTTAAAAGAAGAAAAGTTTTCCTACGATCGTTGCTAAGACAGCTATATTTAAGAATTAGTTCCATATGTAATTTGTAATAATCTTGCTCTGTGTATGGATAAAAGAAGTCTAAGTACTAAGTACTAAGTTTCGTGTCTCTAGCTGTTATGGTTCGAAAGTTATAGGCGTTCATACAGTCGAACGGAAGGACAAACACTCTGATATGTCTATATCGATTCGTCATTTGGTCATTACGGCCTCTCACCGCTTGTTACACACATTTTGAGTTAAGATTGGCTAATATACCCATTCACCCCTCGGGTTTTATGAGTTTTCGAATAGCGTGGTCTTAAAGATATAAATTATATTTTTATTATTTCAATAAAAAAACTATAAATATAACCAATTCTTTGGACCTATAACCATTTAGGAAATATCAACAAGAATAGTGACATGACAGCTCATGAAATAAGTTGTTCATAAAAGAAATAATTGGTTAAATAATTATTCTAAACTACAGGAATTTATTATTTCGAAAAAAATGTATACAGAGCTTAAGGTACATGGGGGCAGCTTACACTAAAAATTGATCGAGGTTCACAACGACTTACTCGTACATATTTTACTATAAATGAAACCAATAGGAGCTCTATACAAACGTATAATTTTTGGAAATTACTTTTCAAAGCCGTATGCATGTAGCGGTATTATTCTTTGATTAATTTCTAAATAAGAGAAATCTTTTGCAGATTTTGCAGATTTATGTCTCATTTTGTTAAACCTAAAAATATTCTTTTATTAATACAAGTATTATCATCATTTAAATGAATTGGGATGTGTTTAATAACTTAAATTTAAAATAAATACACCACCTTATTGCTTTTCGATCCGTCTTTCAAGACAATTGATTTTGTTTTGCATAACAGAATAAATCATTGCTTCTAATAGATTCCACATTCTCGTTTCATTGGCGATAACGTCATAGAACTTCTTAGCTGTTTTGAATAAAATAGATTGTTTTCATCTGAAATTTGACTCATCATTTCCTGTCATTTGTCGAATTTATTTATTTCGGCATACAGCTACAAATCAATTGTTTGCCTGTCAATACCAATAACCCATATCTATGTATATCCGTACCCATATCGCTTAATATGCCAGTAATCTCTTACTAAAACGCTCAACTTATGCCACGAAATGCCCGACCGCATCCCACCCTGCTACCCCAACTCAGGCATTGAACCCAATTCGACAAGTTGGCAAAAACAAGGCCATAAGTCAAGCGGCAAATTGTTTGACATTAGAAACTAAACCAAAACCAAAACCAAAGCCAACACCCCAACTGAACCGCCAGTCGAGCGAAATATGCTTTTTGGCGAAGAGTCGAGGCCAACAACATCGAGGGATATGAAGTCATTGGGGTATAGCCAATAGTTGGCAATGTCCTCGACCATTGTCGGCCAAGCTCGAAATTGCTGCGTAAAAATCCATATAATCAATCATTTTAGAATCGAAAGAGCAGCCAGCAGCCGAAGGAAGTGGCAGTCAAGTTTTTACAACTTTATGTTGCAACGCAAAAGTCTCGTCCTTACCCATCCTTGCGCCCTTGCTGCGATTTTGACGGTCATGATGATGATGGCCGTGGCGTTGGTTGGTTGGTTGGTTGGTTGGCGCCGCAGCGTCTCGTGCCAAAAATAAATGGGCAGAGACATAAAGCAGCGTTGATTCTTGCCCCACAGACATTTGCAATTTTTTCTATTTCCTTTTTTCTTCTACGTTGTGCGCATCGTCCTCCTGGACGGATACTGAAACATTGCGTCTGTGGCAGTGGCTGTGGCTGAATAGTTGTGCCAACAACTAAATAAAAACGCGTCCATGGCGATGGGGGTAGACGTCGACGACTTCAGTGACGGCGGCGACAATAACAACAACATACGTCGCCAGTGCCGCCGCTGTGGCGCCATAGCTCCTGTCGCAACAACGCCCTGCACTAGGCGATGCTTTATACGTCTGGGATGCCCTGCTAGATGGCCTGCCTAGAGTATTTCTGACCGGGCAGCAGACTTGACTGCGTAGGTTTGCTTCCACATTTTGAATATCCTATCAAGATGACCGCCTTGAACTAATGCCAGCAATTTTTTCTAGACCTAAAATAAGGCTGTTTAACAAAGTATATATGTATGTAGCACATGCTTTTGTATTGTAGTGTATTCTGGCTGCCACATATGCCATTCGGTTTTCCCCTGTTTTGTTTTTCCATTTTGATTTCGTTATTTGTTTTGTCGCCGCCAAGCCGCCAAACTGCCGGCGTCAACGTTGACGTCGACGTCGTCGCCATTGGCACAGCAGCCCGCCGTTTGGCTCAGTGGCTTGCCAAAGGATTTGAGTGTCATATTCAGTTCCGCATTTGATGCGAAAGGAGGCGGTACACGCGCAGCAGTGGCAGCAGGATAAAGAGCCAGCGATTTGTCAATACGATTGCTGCAGTTCATTGCCTGGCAACATGTTGCGCCCAACATGTTGCTGATCGCGCGCGCATTTCTGCTCTCTTGCATGCAGCTATCTCGCTCGCTCACTGCGCTCTCCGCAGCCCATACAACTGATCTTGCTCAACATTTTCGTGGCCGTTAGTTCTACGGCGTCTTCCAACTGAGCATAACGTGTGTCGCGCTTCCTTCTATCATTCGTCGCATCTGGTGCGTATTCGTGACTTGAGTGCGGAACGTGAGAACCCGTGATCTCAGCAACAACAAAAGCCAGTGTTTCTCCGTCTCTGCCTCTATCTTGACAAACCGTGCGTACGTTCGTACGATGTTTCGCTCGTTTGTTGCTTGTTTGCTTAACTGATTACTGGAGTGTTGCGAAGTGTTGCGTGCAATATAATTTTGGAGCAACGGAAGGTTCATTGAGCATATTTTTAAAAGCCATCTTAATCCCATACATTCATATACAAATAAAATAAATCAGCGCCTCCAGTTGTGGAGCTGAGCGAAAACGTGTTTGTGTGAAACCAAAAAAATAAATAAAAAAAATGTATAAAAAATCACAACAAAAGTGTGTAGAACGTTTAATAAAAAGTTTGCCAAACCGGTAACTACACATTTCATTGCTGTGAAGTTCATGTTGGTCAGCTGGTCAGCAAATTAAAAAAAAAAAATGCGATAAAAAATTGTCGTTTAAAAATAAGTATGTTGTTCGTTGTATTTCCCCAGAGTGTCGTCTTTTTTTTTTATCTAACCAGAAAAAGCTGACACAGAAAGATAACAACACGGTTAGTTGCCTACAAATGTTTAAATTAAGTGAAAACTGTTGATAAAAACAAGAAGTTAAACAAACAAATACAAGTGTATATTGCGGCAACATTTGACAACCGGAAGCTGCGCAAAAAGTTAGAAAATGAGGTTGTTCTGAAAAGAAAAACAAATCAGAGTGATTTAAATGTAATGCCACGAGCATAAACAGCAATATATTTTCACATACACACACATGTACTCTAGTCTCTGAACAGTATTAAAAATTCATTAATGTAAGCCAAAGGCATAAACAACGCGCACGAAACGCGAGCGCGACTTTAGTCGCGACACGTTCCTCAGTTACTTTGCTCATTGCCTGAACGGTAACTACAGTTATACGAACAAATATATATCTATATACATACAAGTATGTGTATTTGTGTGCCACTTAAGGCACAAATATTGCACAATCAGCGGATTATAATGAAAATAAAAAGGAAAATCCGCAGGGTAGCCATTTCGACGACGACAACAGCGCTGCCGACTTTTTCAATAATGAAACAAAGTTACTGTTTTTGTTTTTCACCAAAACAGCAACAAATTAAACGGCAGAGAGTCAGCCAGACAGACAGACAGACGGACACAACATATTGCGGGCAAAAAAAGTGCAACAATGGCAAATTGTTTAATGGAGCATGACGAAATGAGGAGGGCAGATTGTTTGACGCTCTGGAAAAAGGGTGCATAAAAATGCTTTATAACATTGGTAGGAACCAGACACAGTGACGGACGGTCTGCCAAAGTTAGAAGGGACGAAGTCTACGAAGCGAGCAGAAACTCGAACAAACAATTTATTGCAGAAGAAATGTTGTCAATCAGAATTCAAATACAATCTACACAGAATGGATAATGAAAAGATAGACATTAGATATGAACTTCAAAAACGCAATATTAAGATTTAGAAAGTAATCGGAATTTAAAAACAGAACTGATCCGAGGTTAGAAAACAGTTGAAAACAATTAGAAAACAGAGATTAAATCATAAAGAGTTTATAAAAGACCATATTGAAGTCTGCACAACTCAAAGTTAGGCTTACAAATAGAGAAGAAAATGTAAGAAACTGCTATTTTAGATATTATTTCAAAACTAGACTAGACTTGGATTAAGATGATTTTCTTTGTCTATAAAGCTTCTAATGTGATTAGTTGCCAGAAATAAATACCAACAAGTCCTTTTTTTATGGCTATCTGAAACGAGATCGCATTTATTTATAAAGCCAACCTTAAAAACCATATCGTTTTAGAAAGGCTATGAAACTCATTTCTAGAAACTTAGTTACAAACTTAATATAGTTATTGTATTATGGCATTTCGAAGGCTTTTTCATAGAGACTTGCAGAACTATTTTAGATCTATCTATAGAACAATAATTCTGTTTATTTTCTTAGATCTTTATTGTTCTATTTAATAAAACGAAATTTGAAATTTGTCTAAATCAGCCATAACAGTACTGGTTAGGTACATAGAAAAAGACTTTAATATTATCTTTAAAGGTAGATAGGTATTACAAAGATAGTGGATAGATAGAACAAACATTATCTAATCTTTTAGATTACTAATCAGACTACTTTGGTAAACCTTTTGCTAACTTCTCAACTGAATTATTAAAGTACTTTTGACATTCAGTTTCGCGGGAACTAATAAAATTGTAATTGAAAAATAAAAGGATATTAGATATTAGACAAATTATACTATTTTAGTAAACCTCTTGCTTGTTTCTAAATACGTCTTCCATTAACTGAAAAGCCATTTAATAATAAATTGCTTTAGTTTCAAGGAAGCTTTGATGACAATTAAAAACATTTAGATGTGTGATATTTTTAGATATATATGATATGATATATATATGATATGTGTGTATCTATTTATCTATATGTATCTCGTATTTTTTCATAAACTATAATAAGCATTCAATTCTTTCTCTAATCTTCAAGAAACCAAACCAAACCGCTTTGGTATACTATTGTTTGCATTTATTGCTCAACATTTATGGTCTTGTGGCTATTCTGAGGCGTTTTATTGAACACACAGTATGCCTATGCAACATGGTTAGAACCTACCCCTCGTTGTCCTTCTGAGGCACGCCACTGGAACCCACTGTGCCATCACTTTGGCAGACAGTAGCGCAAAATTACATGCTCCGAGGGTACAGAAACGAAAATCGCAGGTCCATTGTGCCATTGTCTCCAGTCTCGGGCATTCATGGGATGTGAAGTTGCTTTGTCAATTGAAAGTTGTTTCGATGCCGTCGAACAACTCAACAATGTACCCACACTGCACTCCACTCCAGCCCAGTCCACTCCACTCCACTCGACATGCTGGGGCTTCCTTCTGCCAAATTCTGCTGTCGTTCGATTAGCTGCCATTTAGATGCCTAATGTCTATGACAGTTCAATATATCATGGAAATCCCTCCATAGAGAGGCAGACAAATGCGCTAAATAATCAAATTAGAGTCGACTGTACGCAAAAATTCCCAGCATTCGGGTAGAATTCGTAGTGAGTCAGAATATCAGTTCCGAGTCAGTCACATGTGTGTGTCTGTGTGTCGGGCAGCTGTCTGTCTATCTGTCGGTCTCTCTACCTAAATGGAGGTGTTCCTCACCCTCATGTCGCAAGCCTCACCCTAGTCTGTGTGTTCTGTGTGCGAGTTTCTGTTTCTGGTGTTGCGTGCTGATCAATTAAATAAAAATTTTAGTGTCACTTTCCCAGGCCACCCTCCTCCACACTGGTGCGCGCTCTTCCTGTGCCGCCCTCAGGAGCCAGGCATCCTGTTGTGTCTTTTCTCCCTTTATATTCTCGCCTTTGTTTTACTTTTCGGCTGTTAAATATTTGTAATAAATTCTTATTAGAGTTGCGCTGAGCATACCAAATGCCACTCAGTTGGCAGCTTGCTAAGATTTATGCGTTGCGTGCACTTTTTGTACCCTCCAGAACATTGGAGTATTTCGGTTTTAGGAGCTATATGGATACAATTATAACTGCATTATTAATCCAGCAATTGAAGCTGTAGTGCGCTGCTTGTGCGTCTGTAAAGTCTAGAGTTAATTAACTCTTTATGTTAAATATAACCGAAAGCTATTAAAATATAGTAATATAGTAACATGTATTGCATTTTAATTCTTCTGCAAACAAGAAGTTGTTAGGGGAATATTAAAAAATAAAAATTAATAATATAATAATGTTTATATTACTTTTACGTAGTTTTAGTTATAAATGCTGCTACTCCTCTCACCAGCTCTTCATTGCTATAGATGCCTATATTATGGAGTCATCTTTTTCTTTATCATTTTTTTCCTTCTCAGATCATAAAAGAATAAATTTAAAACTGTGTCCTAGTGACAGATATGTTTTCAAATTCAAAAAGGGATTTAATTCCAAAATAACATCAATCAATAACCGGGGAAACAAAGCCTTGAAATCATGTCTCGATGTATCTAAAATTTGCATTGGATGTATAAATGGAACTATTTTCATGCAATTTTATAATGCTGGTTCTCCAGGATGACGTTTTATATTGCAATACATATAATATTAAATTAGTTTCAGGCCTCATCTGATACTTTTGTCTATATTTAAGAATTCCATTCGATAATTTTTTTAGGAATCATTAATTTGGCTCCAACGAAGATTTTTGCCAACGATCACAACGATTTTGTTGGATTTTGCTTACAATTTTGTTATTTTTGATGTATCGATCCTATTTTATTTTTATTTTTTATATTTTCGTCTGTTTAAAAGATTCTTTTCATAATTCAAATCACAAATAATTCAGAGCTATTCCATAATCAAGTATGCTTAACTTTCCAGCTTTTAAGTTTTCCTGAAGTTTTAAATATTTACGTATATAGGAGTAGGTGGGCTTGAGTTACATTTTCAAGATGCAGACTGTCATTAAAACTTTGCTGCTGTTGTTGTTGCCTTGGAAAGACATTTCAATTGAAAAACGAAGCCGCGCTCCTCGAAAATGGCAATTAATTATGAAGACAAGCTCATTAAAATCTAAAAAAAAAAACAATATTTATGCGCTGCACAGTTTTTTCTTTGAACTGCAATTTCGTGGCTCCGCAGAGTGATGAAGATTGATTTTTTGTAATATGTTTTGCTTTTCACTCTGCATAAATTTTCATGCGCCGCTAATCAAAATTTTCCATGCTCGGAGTGGCAATTGATGGAAAACACACCCATTTGAGTGTGTGTGTTTAAAATTAGTTTTTAATTTAAATTTTTGGCACAGAGGCGTCAGTTTCTCTTCGTTTGAAGTCTTTCAACAACTTTTTGCAATATTTTATTTGCACTTGTTTTTCCAAATGAAAAGCGACAGGCAAATGCTTTGAGAAAACTTCAGAACTAATTGAAAAGAAGTGCGGAGTATTTCAATTATTTTTGAAAAAACCTGCAACTGCATTAGATTTGTTTGACAATTTCCGCTGAAGAAAATATATATGGGAAGTTGTGGCAATTTTTGCAAAAACACTTGGCCACGTTTCCTGTGACTTTGCCGCTGCCAATTTCGTTTGGGCTTCAATTTCATGGCTTGCCATTGATGGGTTTTAGTTCACAAAAATGCAGTCAGGCAGCAAGTCTGTCAACTGTATTTACACAATGTCTGCGGCTATTTGTTTACTGTAAAAGGAATTGTTGTTCATGTTGTTGTGGTTGTTGTTGTTATTGAGAGTGAGAAATAAAAACGTGTCAAATGGTTTAAGTGCCTCCACAACAACAACAACAACAACAACACGACAGCAACAAAAACAACTGCAGCAGACGCCGCCAAATAGTCTGTCAGCTGCCACTGCCGCTGCCGCTCTGCTTTTACACTTTGCCGTTGCAAGGCGTTCTGCATTTTCATTTCCATTTCCAACTCCACTTTGTTTGTGTTTTATGCAAATGGGCTAAGTAAATGTTTTGTCAGCCTAACACCCAGGCAAACAACATACTCGTACATACCAATAATTACATACATACATTTGTATTACTACGCACATCATACAACACAATCGAGTGCACTTAGAGAAATCAAGGCTCCTGCTACCTACCTACATTGCTATAGAAATCTAAAATTCTGCTTTTACTCGTGCGAATGGCAACATTTTTAAATCTGACGCTTTAAATTCTGACAACATACTCGTACATACCATTAATTACATACATACATTTGTATTATACACACATACATACACACAATCGAGAAATAAAGGCTCCTGCTACCCACCTACATTGCTATAGAAATCTAAATTCTGCTGTTACTCGTGCGAATGGCAACATTTTTAAATCTGACGCTTTAAATTCCTGACAACATACTCGTACATACCATTAATTACATACATACATTTGTATTATACACACATACATACACACAATCGAGAAATAAAGGCTCCTGCTACCCACCTACATTGCTATAGAAATCTAAAATTCTGCTTTTACTCGTGCGAATGGCAACATTTTAAATCTGACGCTTTAAATTCTGACCGCAATTCGACTGCTCTTAAGAGAACATTCGCAACCCTCTCTCTCTCTATCTCTCGTAAAATTTCCGTGAACCTACCTATAAATCTATAATTATTTAAATAATGTTAAGTTGCTAGTAATGAAATACCAAAATAATCCCATAATTTGCTTCGATCTCAATTCATTCTTTCGCTGAGTGTATGCTACGAGTATTTGCTTTCCCAACAAAAAAAATGCTGGCCCAGGTTCTAAGCGGCACGCCATGCACTTAATTAATAGCAAATTTTATGAGACTGAAATTGTTTTCGGGCAAAGAGACTTTGTGCCCCTGACGCCGTCCCGACCCCTCCCCGAACCAAAGACCCGCATTTAGTGTTCGCTACTGTGCGCGGGGCTAATGACCCGTGAATATCGACAAATCCCAGCGCATGGCCGGCATGCTTAAAGGTTTCCATTCGTTTATTGGGTTTTCCCAACAACAGCCAAGCCAAGCTGCTGGCCAGGCCAGCTACCTGTTGTAGCAAAGGGTTGGCCGGCGCTGGTGGGCCTAAGCCCTGGGAAAACGGTGAAATGGGAAACTTAGCTGCCTAGCATCTTGAACTGTGTTTAATTAGCGGAAAGGCGGCGACAAGGCGGCGTTTTGTCAGTAATAAGTGGACAAGGGCCTCAACAAAAGGCCGAAGGAAATGACAATTAACAGTTGGTTGAGCAGCCAAAGCAGTAAGTATTGGGTAGTAGGTGTCACAAAATGTACTCAAGAAGGAAAAGATCAGGAAAGAGGACAAAAGAAAGCCTTGCAAGTAGCAGAGGAAAGGAGCAAGTATCAGAGTACATTTTATAAGGACAACTGACGGTGCTTGAGTAAATTATATATTTATAAAATGTGAGACCTAAAGACGAAGAAATAATTGTTATTAGATAAAAGGGAAGTCAAAAGAAAAAGCAGAATTACAAAGAGTAGAAGTTTCTACAAATAATTTTTTTATGGTATACTGAGAAAATGTCTCTATAATTATGTTATAGATATACATTTTTATCTCAGGCCTTCGAAGAATTTCTTCCTTTTCCAGAGAATACAGAATAGTAGCTACAAAATAGTAGTGAAATGGCAGAAGAATAGCTGAAGGTGAAAGGTCATTTTAAAAAGCATGAAATGATTATCATTCACTATATAGTTGGAAAGAATATAGAATAGTGTCATAGAATCGAATTCGCAGCATCAGAATTAAATTATTCATATTATTAAAATCCGTTTGCTCGAAAGGAAACCCTAACTAAAAAAAATTGAGAAGATAGAGAGCTGGTTCCTTACTTAAGAGTGGCGAAAACCGATATATATAACAGTATGTCGTAGAATCAAATGAGCAGCAATACAGTTAGCTAAAGGAAGGTTTCCCAGCCCATTGCTAAGTCAGCTTTAAGTGCTTCAGATCACATAGTTTTCATGACTTACTCGTGTAATCGATTAATTATGAGAATATAATGTGGTTACAAAAACTAATGAGCACAGTAGCTCGCTTTCCGTGCTTATAGGAAGTATCTGCAATTATGCTCATATCATCTTATATATCGGACCTTCTGCACACGCTAATTGCCACGACACTTTTCAAGGTTGTTGCCTCACCTTGTCGAATGCCTTACCCTTCATGTCGTCTAATTGGGTGGGTCCCTAGCTCGCCCTTTTCCTATCCCTATCCTTGTGCCTTGTGCCTCTATCAACATGTTGCAGGTGCTGTTGCAGCTGCCATTGTTGCCGCACGCGCAGCCACAGACTGCAGGCCGTCGCACAGTAAGTTCAGCATATAATAAACATTGGATGCAAATAATGAAAATTATATTTATTAGATATCTTAATCGTAAACATTTGCTCAAAAGCCATCAAATAAATGTAAGAAGTTTTGTAAATTAAATATAAGAAGTTTTTATGAATTAAATGTAAGAAGTTTTTAGATATTGAAAGATTGTAGAAATGTTGAGTTGAAAGTTATTTGATAAATAAATTCCTATACTGTAATCAAAAAGTTTGGTTGGAGAAAAGTGTTGCTTGCACAAATTAGACAAGAAATAATAATTTTATTAATTTTAAATTCATTTGATTGGAAAAAATATTCCTTCTAAATATTTCTATATTGTAATTCATTGAACACTTTTGTCTGTTAAAACTCTTTGAAGCCTATTTGCAATTCCGAATTCGATCAAATTATGTGAAACCGGGGTTTTTTTGATAAGCTTTTCTTTGAATCCAAGTTCTACATAGATTTTGAAAACGGGCTAAAAATGCTTTCAAAAAACTCAATTTTTTCAGAAATATTTTTTCCAAAAAAAAGCCATTACCCAAAATATTTAGACGATTATCTAAATTTTAGGTTACGTTGATTGCAATTTTCTAAAAGCACGCAAGTTTTTTTTGTTGATGAGTCAGTTTTGAAATCCAACAATTCGAATGAATTTGGACAGACCTGGTAGAGTTTTTCCCGGAAATATTGTTCCTAATGCACTGTGCATTGCCAGCGTCAATGTCGCCGTCGCACTTCATAAAATACCATTTTCGATTCCATTTTTCCTTATTGTTCCTCACTATATAAGTAGATTAAACAGCCAGCATTGGGTCGCACCTTTAAAAAAGGCAGAATCGAAAAAAACAGCCAAGCACTCAACGTTGGCAGCTGATTGCTGAGCAAAGCAGCTCTTACAATCATTTGCTGCTCTCGGAATCGCTGGCCTGTAACAAATCATTAATCAGCTGCAACTAATATTGTGGCATCATTGTTGTTACTTGCCGCAATTAAGGTGCCGGCGTTCGCTTATCAAAGGGAAGAGCGCGACGCCTCTTGCTATGTTTTGTTGTTGTTGCTGTTTGCTGCTGCTGCCGAGCAGGCATTGTCCTGCAACAGCAACATGGGCGCAGCTGCCTCTTCGCCGGCATTGTTGCTGCTGTCTGGCCATCGCATTTAATACTCTACTCGCATTGTAGTACACTTAAGCATTCTAATGACTGTTTTGTGCGCCTTTAAGCTGACGTCGCTTAGTTACTTGAAGTTGTTGCTGTTGCCGCTGCTGTTACTGCATGTTGCCTGCTGATTGTTGCGCTCAGCTGCTGCTGCTGCTGCTGCTCATTTGCTTTGACAAGACAAGACAGACAGGCAGACAGACACACAGACAGTGAGACAGGCAGAGAAGCGAGCTGCTTGTCGCATCTTTCAACCCATTTAGATTGCTCGTCTTGTTACCCACACCAGTGGCTTCCCTCTTCTTGGAAAGCACTCCACTCATCGTCTAAGTCTTCTGCTTCTTATTCTTCTTCTTCCACATCACTCTTATCTCTACGCTGGGCGTGTTCCATTTATCTACGAGCCGCATGCCCCCTTAGTTCTGTGGAAGAAGTCGCGCCTCTAACTGGCAGCTCCGTTGCGTTTCAAAATTTAATTATCATTATGCCACATTTTGTGCTGCTGCTTCTTCCACTTGTTTAACACATGTACGCAGTTGTTGTTGTCGTTTTGTGTGTAATTATTGTTACTTTTGTTGCTGTCGTATCTATGATTAGTTTT
Source organism: Scaptodrosophila lebanonensis (assembly GCF_003285725.1). NCBI lineage: Eukaryota > Metazoa > Arthropoda > Insecta > Diptera > Drosophilidae > Scaptodrosophila > Scaptodrosophila lebanonensis. The sequence goes on along the minus strand of NW_022060585.1, from coordinate 80,817 downwards.
TAAAATCATAGGCAGGCTGGAAAATTGAGCTGGTTGGGTCGCCAAGCTTTTGGGGGCAAGGGTTAAGGTTCCTAATGTCAGAGCTCTTTATTATTTTCCAGCTAATGCAATGGATAATGTTTAGAGCTCTAGAACTCTATTTTGATTATTTAGAAAGTAACTTGATAGGTGAGACCGTTGTAGAACCTTTTAAATACTACATACAAGTAGTTCATGCATAACTTACTTCTATTACGTACAATCAAAGAAACTGTTGACAACACTTTCGCGTTTATTTTCCCATAGCCCTCCAAGTCCAGTTTAATATGTTTCATGGGTTAATTTTGACTGTCAGCCCCCGCATTCTGTGCACGAAACGTGTCATTCTTAAACAGCTGTTGGCTGAAGTGCATGTTTAACGAACATAAATAGAGACTCAACGCCTTGAACCCACAACACCATGATGATGATCATCATAATAAACGAATACGCCAAGCACTTACCAAAATGCATGGCCGCAAAACTTTTTCATTATTATTATTACCCATGTTGTTGTTGTTGTTGTTATTTTTCCTGGCGATGGGAAGCTGATAAAAAAAATAGCGCCCTCCCAAAAAAAGAGTATAAAAATGAAAATAAAAACGAAATGCAACGAAGTTGCGCGACCCAAAAACTCATCAACATAATCAACAAAAGCGACGGCGTTGTTGCATGCAACATGCACACGAGAAGACAGCAACAACAACAGCAGTCGAGTGATTGTTGCCTGACAGGCTGCAGCGGCGCCTTCAGCGGGTTGGGGGCACATATCATTGTTCTCTGCTCCTACAAGTATATGACCATTAAGTGGCAAGCCAGGCAGCTTCTGCTTTGATGAGCCAATGAGTCTGAATATATACACTCAGAGAAAATGGTAGCAATTAACGAAAATATATAGTTTCCAATTCTGGGAAAATCTCCATTATGTAAATATGTGCCCGTTTTGTTAGCCCAACGAGCAGGCTGGCATTCTTCTTTATTTAAATTATTTATTACACATTATTTAGATATTGACTTACAAAGCATTTTAATGACTGATCGGGGATTGACGATTATATGAATAGGATAAATAATACTCTTTTATGTAAATATAATCCGAGTATTCTTGGAAAGAAAGGAATTCAATGTGTGATCTTAAATACTAATTACAGATCTCGATTAAGATTTCCTAAAAGGATTTAAAATAGCTTTTTATATAATAATCGTTTTTAATTTCTGTTCAGTGTTTGAAGATTAAACAAGATTAATGACCGAAAGAAGAAGAACAGGAATTTCATGAAATAAATATGATCAAGAGAGGAAAAGAGACGAATTCAATAGGAATTCAATTAGGATACATATCCCTCGTACGATTTTGAATAGTTTAATCGTACTATATAGTAATCGTATTTGAAATCATTTGTAGTACTTAACGTTCATATAAAATAGGTTCTTAAGTAGAATACATTTCTTCAGAATGATGAATAGCTATTTATATACAAATCGTATTAAAGATAATACATTTCTAGAAGAAAAGCAAAAGAATTTGAATTGTTTAAACATTTCTAAACATGTTATTTAGTTATTATTTCTGATGTTGAGAATCAATGATTTACGGAAAACTGCCTAAGTTCTCAACAATTAGACTATTAATTAAATGTAATTTTTGAATTTAATCCTAGATGGGTTTTTTTTTCGGGAGGAGTAGGGGAAATACTAGATGGTGACATCTTATAAGTGTACCTACATATATACGTGTATATAACATAGGAACAATATATTTAAAGTTCTGAAAATTTTGTTGCATTGGATGTAAGCATTCCATTGGTGTTTTATTGTCGAATGCTTTTCCTTCTGTGTATTTCTCTGATTGGGCCTTTGGATGGAGTTGAATCCGAGCAGTTTTAATTAATGTCCGCACACTGGCCTGGCAGGGGGTCTTAAGTGAGTTGCTCGATCCCCTCCCGATGCTTCCTGTGCTCATTGAACTCTTACTCTCAATATGCTGCACTCGTTTTTTATTTTGTATTTTTGCTCGATTGAGGCACATGTGTATGCTTATCAGCCTGCCAACCAATAAATTTCCAATTGCATTCATTATCTTGAGCATTTTCAACCTACGCAACGAATCGGCGTATCCCCCTCCCACACAGACGTTACTCTTCTAGGTAGACACACTATACTATAGAGTTCAAAACTCTGCTTCGGCATTGTGCCGTCCATTTGATAAATTGTTTGTTGACGTGATTTGTGTACAAACACACACACACGCACACATTCAGAGACATTTGAGAGACCTACAGAAGTAGAGCTCTGTATTGATTTGATTAGGTTTTTGCATTTGCTGTTGTTGTTGTTGCCGATTAGCATTTAAAACTGTGACAACAATTTGAGCGCTCAGCTATTTTCTGACTTTATATGCAAATTTATTTGTCTTTAAATGAAAGCGTTGAGTCTGAGGCATGGCCAGACATGTATAAATTGTTATGCTTATAAATAAAAGCGAGTCTTTGATGCTTTCTAGGCGATAAATGCATCGGATGTGACAGATTGATTGAAACGGTTCGGGGCAGGGAGACTCTGCGATTGACTCAGTCGATATGAATCGGGTTTGTTGATCGATAGTACGTGCCTAAGCTATGGCGTGGAATCGGATCAAATTTATAAAATGTTGATCTAAAACATCATATAATTCATAGCTATGCTGTGTTCTGTTTTAACATGGAAGGGATATCAGTTGGAGAGAATAAATAATTATAATCGACTTAGAGCTGAAAAGTGTGAGCGTCAAAATACTTGTATAATGAGAAATAATAAGCAAATCCATCAATTAATAACTTTATATTTTTAATAAAAAATAGAACAATGGACCTATATATATAATTGATTTTACCGATTAATACAGACTAATAAAATAAACTGGAATACTCTCTTCCTTTTACTCTTCATAGCTCCATGCTACTATGTTTCCCTCTCCAATTGAAGTTCACTTTCATCTTAAAGCTAATTGATATGTCCGTTGCTTAAGTAGCCATCCTTTTTAGTGCCGCTGCTCGTTCTCTGTGACCTTTTCCTTCTATTAACTATTAAGTATTAAATAGGCGCAACTAGTGGATGCGTTTGTAAGCTTTAAGTAACATTTCCTACACTCGAGCTACTCGCATTCGCAAAGGCCCTTTTACATCGCTTACAACATCTTGCGGCAAGTCAGCGTCAGCGTCAGCGTCAGCTTTTAATTGAATGCATTAATGCTGCACATATGTACATGTAGTGTACGAGTATATGTATATATGAACACATATATTTATGTATTCAGATGCCAAGACTGACGCAGTAGAAAATAAAAGTCGCATTCAGTCCAAGCCATTCACTCACTGCACGCGAACAACGAGCGCTCTCGAGTTACAATCCACGGCTAATGTTGTTACACACAATACCATACATATGTACATATATAGTATGTATGTATGTATGTATATATTCTCATATATGGAAGCTCTAAACTTAAATTAGCTCAATTGTTTATAATTTTGTTTCGCTCGCTGCTGCTGCCTGACTTGGCTTGGCTCGGCTCGGCTCGGCTTGTCAAGTGCGTCAGTCGGTCAGGCACTTGAGGAAGTTGCCCCCACTCTGCACGACGGGTTATTAAGAAAACTTGTCGGATCGCGTCATAAAAAAAGAGAAATAAATAAACAAAAAATTGAAGAAATAACCCACCCGCTAAAAATGTGCGCACAAAATTCACAGAAAAACGGCCTTTCGACTTAAAGCCAATTCTCAATGACTTCGCAGCTCGCGATGTCGCACAGCAGGTTATCTCGTGCCTAATTAATGCAGTTCGATAAATGCCGCTTTTTGAACCGAAATGGCTTGAGTGGTTAGCCTGCTCCACACCGAAACTATATACACTGCTCAATTTATTAGACAAATATGAGCTGATAAGTGGCGCGGTTATGAAGGAAGCATAAATGTAAGACCCTCATAAAATGAGAGTTGTTTTCATGCTGATCGTACAAGGACGATCTCTCGTGATAAAGTATTTCAGGATTTGCTTGAATTTCTCTCAAAAAAAGCATACTTGTGTCCTCATATATCAGCGACTTCTTTCTTCAATAACTGTTCTATTTCCAAAAACTCATTCATCTTCATTAAACGGCGTCCAACAGCTTCTGTTTCTATTCCCACACACTCTTATTCATAGCTGCTGCAGCAAATAGAGCCTAGTTTAATTTCATTTTAAGAAACATGTATATTAGATAGCATTTCCCCAAAAAAAAATCAAATTTTTACCCACTTAGCGGTTGAATTTTGTTAGCTTGCGTCCACATTTCGACTCATTCTCCCTCCAATGCCCCATTCTGTTAAGTGATTAGCAAGCCGGCCAGAACATCCCATTTTATTGGCTAAATGTATATGCATACCCTACTCTTTAAAGAGTATACAAATACTACAAATCTTGTTCGGTTGCCTGCGGCCAAGCTTTGTTCAGCGGTTGCTGTCTTGGCTGTTTGCTTGGCGCGCCCTTTTAAAATTTTCTTTCGGCTTTTTATTCACTAGTTTTTTTCGTGGCTTTGGCTTGCCAGTTGCTTTTTCAGCCTTTAGCCGCATATATAGCATATTTTTGCATAAATACATAATTTATTAATTTTTACGAGTGGCGCTGTCAACCAATTTTTTTTATGTTTTGTTGAAACGATAAGCCACAGCTGATAAGCCGCAGCCATTTTTAGTGGAAATAATAGATTGTTTACTTCTATAGCCACATGGGATTTGGCGCCGTCAACGAATTTAACGCAAATTTAAAATAAATACAAATAAATAATAAAAAGCGTTTTATGAAAATTTCATAGCTTAGTTTCGGCTCACAGTCAAAGGCACAGGCAAGTGGCTTTGAAGTGATGTCATATCAAAAATTGTTTCTACCGCACCTCGAAATTGTGGGTATTATTATTTTTTGCGCAGCTTCACGCCAACAATATTTGGCACTTCTTCAGCAGCCAACAACGCTACCATAAAGAAAGAAAAAGTGACGGCATGTATAGTAAATTGAAATAACAACTCGACCCAATTAAGCCTACAAGATGTCTCTAATGGTGCCTCAGAAAAAGCAGATTAAGAGACAAGCTGCGACAGGCAGTTAACAGACTCCGATTATACGAGTTGCCAAAAGCAGCCTTGAATTTTTACAGTGGCTCTAAAACTGACGCGTTGTAAACGTGTGATTTGTGATGGAAACGCAATTAAAAGTTGCTCCAAAAGCAGTTTTTCATTGAGAAAAATTGGCATCAATGAAAATTGTGGCTTTTAGAAACAACTTTTCTAATATTTCTCCAACTCCTCTTGCCCATTTCTTTTGTTAAAAATGTCGAGTTTGTGCGGAGGGCTCCATTAATAAATGGATTATTTTTGTTTAATTTACTTTGATATATCAATGGGAAAAATATTACTTTTCCATAGTTATTTAGTATAGCCGATATTTAATACTAATTAATATCGATCAGGCACTTTAAATAAACAATAAATTGTCGTGTTTAAAAATATTTAAACTTGCAACTGTCCTATCTTATTCGGAAATCGTATATCATTAAGAAGGGGAAATAAATCTATGAGCTTAAAATTATGTTAATGGAATAATGTAGCTGGTTCGAAATAAATTTCAGTCTTATAAACATTTTATTTCATATTTAATATATGCAATTTTAAATAAATATTGCGCTTCAAGCAATAAATTGATTTGATTGACGTAGTTTCAGCTTTTAATTCAGTAAATATTTCACTTCAATGCCTTTTTTTTGGAACATAAAAATTATTTCAATATTTCTTAATATCTTCTTCATTCTTATAGCCTTTTAATCAGCATTAGTGTGTTTATACACATTTTTTTCTCAGTCCACCAGCCAATCAATTAATTAAGTGAATGCAGTGTTGTTTTGACAAGCATTCAAAAATATTTAGCTGCGGCTAAGCCTGTCTCTGCAACCTCCAATTCCTCCATTAAAGCTGCCCACTCGGGACGACATTGACAAAGTTGGTTAACGGCTCAGTGGCTGCCAAACTGCCACCCAAACACGTCAAATCATTTGCTATATTTTCAGCTATTTTGCGCATTTGTTTTGCAACCAGTTTTTGACAGTATACGGGCAGTATTCGAATTCAGATGGTGTGACACTGTAGTTGACAAAATTGTATTTCAACGGTTCTTAGGTTGGGATTAGTGCATGGCCGATGAGATGAGCTCCTGTGAACATCATTTGAGAATAACACAAAAAAAAAACAATAGTTGCTCAATCGCAAATGCTAGAAAACTGCCATAAAAATAACACCACATGCTCGCCTTGCCTTGACTGCTAATGTCGATGTGTCTTAATCACATAAGACACACATTTTTTGTTTAAATAATTCATTTAATTTCCGAATCGCATTAATCAAAAGCGCTCCCCTCAGTCTGTCTGTCTATCTGTCTAACTATCTGGCGCGTTGATGCTCGCTGAGTTGCTGTTGAGGCAGCCAGCAATTTTCGTTTCTTTGCAACATTTTTATTTGGTTTTTTCTAAATTATAGCAATTTCCTTTTAAAGATCTCCACTCCGCTGATAAGCCGCGCAGAGAGTGTCAGAGAGAGAGAGAGAGCTCGGACCCAGTCTAGACAGCAGGGCAGCTGCTGGTGGGCTGTGTGTGACAACAGGAAAAAGCAAAAACCTAGACAGGCGTCAGCGATAAGCGGCCAACTCAGACATACAGACAGACAGACAGTGGGGCAGTGGGAGCCAAGCGCCCATGGAAAGTGGCTGCCAAACTGTAACTCGTTAGCAGGCAATATTTTTAACGGCGAAAGCAACACGCCTGCGCAGGAAATGCAATTTCTATAGACAGCTTAGAAATTGAGTGGAGTGGGGTGGAGTGGATTGGAGTGGATTGGAGTGGAGTGAGTGTTGTTGCCAATTTTCACATTTCCATACAATGGAATGCCACTGGGCCGCCAGTCCGCCCATTTATAAGTTCAACTGCCTGCTTGGCATTTGGCAACAAAAGTTCAAGCTTTGCATAACAATGGAAAATTGAAATTGCAATCAAAGAAATACAAATAACCCACCAAATGGCATGCAGTTGACGCGCATAAATTTCAATAAGCAATCAATACAAAAATAATACTTTAATAAACAATAAAAATACAAAACAATAATGGACACCCACCTACAGACCTACAGAGGTGCACAAAATGTCGCTTTCAAATATATTTATTTCCAACTCTTTTGGCTTATTGAACTCGGATTTGTGGGGCAGACTGCGAAATTACGTTTATTTGCCTTGAAACGGCCTGTGGGTGCACAATTATTGACAGGCCGTCTAATTTGCTTTGTGGGCAGCGAAGCAAGACAGTTTTTCAAATCCATATCTTTTTATTGCATTTAACACTTTAAGAGTTCTTTAAATCAGTCAGTGATTTATAAATGGGTTCGACTTTTCAAGTGGAACTTTTATATGTCTGAGAGAGAGCTAGAATTATTATATTTAGAAGAAGAGTCTGAATTGAATTGAAGTTTTTTCATTGATCATATGCATAAGCTATTTACATTTATTTAAATGCATTGTGCATTATTCAATAAAAATTTTAATTTTTTGCCCTCCTGCCAACGCACTTGGCTCCACCATTGGAGTCTTACCTTGCTTTTCCTTTGTTTATTTTTCCAAAGCCTGCAATGCATTCTGTTCTGCTTAAGTGATTTGAAATTTTGTGTAGAATCCATATTAAAATATTAATCGCTACGAATTCTGCTTCATGTTGTAGAATTGCCAACGTATTTCTGTCTTCAACAAGTATTCAGAACCATTCCAATAACTATTCAGAGCCGTTTCAGGACCAGCATCAATAATAAACTATTCATAATGCCCTGCGAGAAGCAATGCTCGTACCAACAATGCCTCTTATCTGCCAATTCCTTCTAGAGCTGTTAGACTGCCATCGAAACTATTGCACGTATTTGCACAATGCAGCCAAAACTGCGGTGTATATAGCCCCCAGGGTTTGTTGCACGAACCGTACTGAAATGAAATGAACTGCGGCGGCTGCTGCTGTCGCTACGTGCGTGTGGCAGCTTAGCTGACTCATGCAACACACTGCGGCAAGGCATTCATGCTAGCACACTACTTGGCTATGTTTAGTTGTTTTTTTCTTTTCTTTAATTCGCAATAAGCCATAAATTTTGCTGCTTTCAACTTTTGTGGCGCATAGTGTAGCAAAAAATACGCACAATGGCTGCCAAACTGCCATTTTGTGAGTCAGAGCTTTATGGAATTGCGATTATTTGGTGACATTGTGGCTTTGACACTTGCAATTAATATTGATTGATAGCTCGATGGCGCAAGCTGCAGCGCGATTCTGACTTATTTGAACAGCCAACCATTGAAATGGAAGCTTAGAAAGAAGCTGAATTTGATTGTCGATCCTGATGGTTTCCCCTTGTGCTGTTTACTTGTAGACTCGAAAAAGGCATACATTAAGTAAAATTATATAATGTTAGCATTAGGTTGCTACCACTAACATGGTAACATGGTTGTTTCTAGCCATGTTGGGGCATTCAGCACAATTTCATTTGATATTCTTGGGAAACGATCTATATGTTTCCTAGGATTTGAGCTGAAGGAGATGGGAAATTGGAAATGTGGTTGGAAAGGAATAGGCATGCACCTAAAAATATTGGTTTTCCTTTTGCTTAAAACATTTAAAAGACTATAAATTCATAAAATGTTTATCTAAGAACTTATTTTAGCAGTATTTATTAATGGCTTGAAATGAAGATGTGAACGTGCTGTAAATCGTTAACAAATCTCTAAAAGCTATATATATGATGTGTTTTTTTCAAAAGCCTTCAGATTTTTCACCTCTTAGTGCAGTACTAGTAGGTATAGCTGTCTGGAATTGAAGATTTGATCCCTTGTTCAGTCACCTGTGTGATATTTCACACTTGAAGGTTTGAATGCTAAAACTCAAAACACTGCCGATGTCGAAGCAGGAAAGAGAACTTCTTCAGTTGCTCGCTTCAGTTTTATTTCAGCTTGCCAACTTTATGAGTTTTACTTTTTATCAGCTTTTTGACACTCGACTGCCACACCAAACACTCAAAACATATCTACATAAGCACATGCACGTATGTATATATATAGTATGTGTGTATGTCTATATATACGAGTAGAGCAGTAAAGCAGCACTTCATCTGCTGTCAATTGTGGTTGCACAGTCGTTGACACTTGCCTCGTTCTTGGGGTCCGAGCTTCGTTTCGTAGTCATTGGAGGAGCCAAATGAAAAAGTTTCTGGCTGCTGACTTGGCAAAGACGACGACTTGGGACTGTTAAATGACGTGCTGACTCTATTTTGCAACAACACCGCTTGACTCATGTTGTTCTACAACAACAACAACAACAACAACAGAGACTAGGAAATGCAATAAATAACAATTTTCTAATGTCATCATCAACGTGCGTTGCGGCTTTTATTTGCTTCTGCTGCGACGAAGTGTTCAACTGGGTGGGTTGGGGAGTACACTTTGTTAATAGGTATACTTTAGACATCGGATTGCTGCTACATGTGGTCATAGTTTCAGTTGTTGTTGTTGATGTTGTTGTTGTTGTTTTAACGCTTGTCACGACTATTGCGTGAATTGATCGTAATTGTTTTGATTGCAATTCATGGCGAACTCTACAGTGTTTAGTGCATAGTAGATGCTCCTCACTCTACATAGCCAGCGCATTTTAATTGCTGCTCCAGTGCTTCCACAACTGTAATTAGTCATGCAAATGTGAACACGTTTTGCATATGACTTGCTACCCTCATTTACGATGTTATCAAAATTTGCCACTCATGTTGAAAAAAGCGTGATCGCTTCTCTGTTCTATCGGCAGCCATTGCCATCAATTGTTCACGATACTATATATCCAAAAGTATTTATAGAATACAATTTTGCAATTCTTCAACAATATGAGAGATTTGATTGGAAGACTTTTGTTTTCAAATCCGTAAAGCAATCAATTATTTTCATGCTTCATTAAATAGGCATATTTTTCGTTATAATAATAACAAACTTTTAATTTTTAATTTAAAAAATTACATTCTAAAGAAGACAAATATTTTATTATTAAACAAATTACCTATTTCCAATATTTTTTTAAATTTATGGGCATGAAGTAATTTTTTAAAAAGAAATGTGGTTTCTTTGCAAAAGATATTGAACAGAATCGCTTGCCATATTGAGGAGTTAATCCACTAATTTGAAAGCACGGTTTCATATCATGATTGCTAAAAATTTTTATTTATTCCGATCCGCCAATGTTTGGATCTATCTTTAGTTTAGAAGTAGGATTTTATATCATGACTGCCAAAGGTTATTCAATACTTTTTTTGTTATTCAATTCTATGCTTTGATGCCTGCGTGATATCATGGTTTCAAAATTTATTCAAATAGTTGTTGTCTGTACTGGTACTGGTACTAGTACTGATGTCTTAGACAAATTTCTATTTATTTTTTCATAGCTTATCTAAGAAATAAATATCAACTAGAAATGCGATAACAATAGATATATTCTGTTATTTCTAAATTTTGCTCATAACGTAGGTTCTTTGGGCCTTCTAAAATGTTCCACTTCCCACCGATTATTTATATTTTAAAAGTAAATCGTGTTTAACTTGAGTTCAACTATCACCTAATGGCGTCACTTAACAACATATTTTGACTAAACTTGTCTGGGTTTCTTTAAAAGCTTACATCTGTTTTTCGTTGTTTGTTATGTTAGTTCTCTGTCGAATAGGAATATATACGATATATATACAAACTTATAATCAGCTGACAGACACACGACTTATTGTTTTCTTCACGGTCTACAAAACGGGGTCTCAAACACGCACAGTCTACAATAAACGCTGCATTTACGTGAGGTGCTTGATAAATATTCGTGTTTAGACTAGAAATTACGGTTTTTATAAAGCATTCCATTGGAAATATATTTGGCATAAAATATTAAATTTGTCAATGCAATCTTTTGAATACGTTTACAAAAATAGCGCAGCTTAGTTACTAATTTATTTCTTTAAAAATAATAAGAAATTTTTTTGTAAATATTACTCTGAATGTACATTTTTGAAACTTATGCATCCGTTATGCCTTTCCGCTATCCATTTAAAGATCTATAGTTCTTCTGTTCCAAAGTTTGGCTCTACAGCCCTTAAAGGGATTCTTCAATCGAGTTTTTTTAACTTATAGATTTAGTTTTAAGATTCGAGCTCTCAAACAGCCCCCCTACTGTTGACAATTTGAGGAGCCAGCAATGTCAGAGTCTCTAAAGAGTGTTAAATTCGGCAGGTCGTACACTTCACCTACCCGTATACTCGTACATCACACGTGCTCGACTTGACATTGAAATAAAGCAACAATGAGAAATACGCAAGCTAATCCATTAGAGTGCGCCATTGTAATGCTACATCGAGGTTTCATTTACGGCCGCTGACACCGTCAATCAAAGCCTACGGCCAAACAAACCAAATCATAGTCATAGACACAGATATGGATTCATGTGAAATGAGCGCTAATTATGCGTTAATGAGTCGATTTTATTTGAAAGACTGAGTGAGACTGACAGACTGCGTAACTGACTTTAAAATGCGGACAGACAGACAGACAGACATCGACCGGAGGAGGTCTTTGAACGCAAACGGCACCACAACTTTAATTTAGCTTCAATTAAAAATGATTGATGCAGATTTAGTTCGTAAAGCATAATCAAAGAAATGAGCCAAGTAACTGGACCCTCGACCACCCGTCGTTCATTTATAAATGATATAATTCCCTCCACAACTCCAATGCAGCAACAATTAATCAACGTTTAAAGTAAACTATAATAATACCAATAACAAAGAGAAAGAGCATGAAAGAAGGCATCATGAAAACTTTTTGAAAAATGAAGCCTCTCCAAAAGTGAGTGAAAGAAAAAAAAAACACCAGTTCTTGAACCTAAGTGCGCGAACAACAAATGTCTGCGAGCACCAGCAGTCGTCCGCCAGTGGCGCCCACAACGCCCATCTACGATGGCTATGCCACGATACGAGCTCGAGGACTCACGCGCTCCCGTTCCATACGCGCCGCCGAAGCCACCGAAGCAGCGGCATCCGCTCAGCCCCACGAGCTGCTGCGCCCGCCACATGCGGAGCGCAAACGAACGCTCTCCCTTATGAGCAACTACAGCCAAAGCTCGACGGGTTCGGGATCCGGGTCGTTGTCTGGCAATGGCAAGCACAGACAACGGCGAGTGAGCGGTCACAGTGGGAATGAGGAGATCTATGCTCGAGCCAAGCCCGTGCGCACCCCCACCATAGGTCTGGAGCTGGAGCCCATCTATGCCAGCACTGCGGCCAACTTCCGCCCGCTGTCGGATGCCTCCAGCTCCTCCGGAGGCGGCAGCATGCCCTGCGACTATCAGAGCGTGAAGAAGAACTCACGCTTCTCGCTGGACTCCCTGCAGAGCAGTGCGACGCCCAAAACGCCCGACTATAATACGGCCGGCGAAGAGGAGCCCATCTTTCTGTATACCGCTCCGGACAGCCCTAAACGGCGCTTGGACAGCGGTCTGCGCAGCTCCTACGACAGCTCGGAGCGCGGCTGCTACTCACCGGTGCCCAAGCCAGCGCTCTCTTTTGATATGCAGGAACAGTCGCCGGCCAAGACCCGACGCACCCCGGTGCGGCACAGCTCCGTCAGCTCCACGGGCAGCTGCGCGCAATATCAGCGCGCACAGTCGCTGGGCGAGGGCCGAGAGGGTCGTCGTCCACTCACGCTCTTGGGGCTGAACTCCAGCTATCAGCGCAGCGAGAGTGAGAGTCCCACCTATGCCGGCAGAGTGCCACTGTCGCCCAGCTTGCCACCACCGGCGCCGGTGCGTCGCGAGAGTCTCTATGCCAAGCCAAAGATGTGCGGCTCCTCACCCACACGACCACCGCAGCCGCGGCTCAATCTCTACGAGCTGCCTGTGGTGCAACCGCAGCCGCAACGCAGCAGCAGCGCCGAAATCTTGGAACGCTCCTATACAAGCCAAAGTCTGGCCACCATCGACCAAGATGAAATACTCGTAGTGCCCAGTGCCATGCCCATGTTGCCCGCCTCCGTGGATCGTCGCTATCACACCCTCGGCCACATGCGGGTGAAAAGCTTGGGAGCTGGCCTGCATCGCAGTCTCGATGTGCCAATGGGTTCGTTGCTGGACATGCCGCACAACGGCTACTACATGCAGTCCACCTGGCATCCAAATAATCGGTCTGCTGGCAACATATATGCCTCGGCCGAGGCGGCCGTCTCCGATCTGAATCGCATGGCCCCCGAATACATGGATCCCCTGGACTTCAAGATCGGCTGTCAGACAACGCTGAGGAGTAAGCCACTCATACCCTGGTACGAGTTGGCCATACGCCGAGACTTTAAGCGGCAGTCGTGTCCACCCATGAGCGGAGGACTGTGCCTGGCGCAGCAGCATCAACTGGACACCAGTCCAATGGAGGAACAGGTAAAGATCAGTCTTTCTATAAGTCCTGCTATATGTGGCATGCGTTTGTCATGTTCGCATTCGCATTCGCATTCCTTGACAATTAAGGCTCTCCATCTCTGCCTCCCGTCTGCTTATCTGTGGCATCATTACAAATGCAAACTGAAGCCACACACCATGTCGCATAAGGAAAGCTATGCCAGAGGCCAGCTACCAGTTGCCAATGGCCAGTTCTATGTTGCCAAATGGCCACTGCACTATGGGTTGCATTAGATATACTATTGCTTTAAAATAACTCAAATACTCATTTGTCAGATTAGCTCCTAGAAGTCGAATTAAAAAGTCTTAAAAATAAGTATTTATGTTTAATAATAGTATGTCAGGACGCGCAAATCATTTGCACACAAATTTGTCGAACTTTACAAACATGTCATAAATACAATATGTGCTACATACTTGTATATTCTAGATAAAACCAATAAGAATTATACATACAAGTATATCAAAATATGTTTTTATGGGAATTAGTTTTTAAAGAGGGAAGATGAGAATTCTGTGCAAACTATTTGCATGTCTGACCGCAGCCCAAGATAGAAACAAATCAACCTTTTTAGATTTTGTATCCCTCCGATAACCACAGATCTAATTCTGTATTATACCATTCTGTAGAAAGCGGTTGACTGAAATCCATCCATTGTGAGAAAACTCAATCAGGATCGTAAAACATTACTATAATGTTAGGTTATTTAGGCTTACGAGATGTTAGTTCAATATCAATATATCTTTATAAAAAGATGTTATATTGCTTTTCTTATCTTGTACCAATATTCTTTGAAAAGTAAGACGAATGCTTAGTTTTAGATTTATTTTGCAACCAAAATTATATCTATTGGGTAGTAATTTATAGAAAGCGGAACCGAATCCAATTCATTTAATTTAAAATTGATGTTAGCAGAAAGTTTGTTATTTCGAAGAAAAATGAGGGAACAATATAGCAATTAATTTATTTTAAAACAATTTAATAAGACTTTTTAAAGTAAATTCCTGAACTTAACAAATCTTTTTGAGTATTAAACAATTTGTTCCCAATTACTGTGGAACTAAAATACCAGCAAGCCAGTAAACTAGAGAGAAATAGGGGGGAGAAATTCAAGCTTAAGATAAACTCTTGGAAGACCTATTCTTTCAATTATAAAAACTTCGTATAATACTCTACTTAGGCTTAGTAAGCTGTGCTCTGTTCAGGCCCATGGTGCATGGTGGTTCGCTTTGTTGCAACTGTCAGACGCCGTTATATGGCGTACATGACAGGCCCACTGATTGATTTAATAAAACTTGCATGAGCTGTGTCTCAGTCTAGTCCGGTCCGTCCTCTCGTCCACTCCATCCATACGACTCCATTTGTCCGACTCGGTTTGCTTGCCTTTAGGCCAACTCACCGGCATATTAAATAAATGAACAAAAGTCTTGGAGCAGCAGACAAAGGCCGCATACATACATATATTAAATTCACGGCGGATGCGGATGTACATACAAGTATATATAGTATGTATATACATACATATGTACTCGAATGTGCGATTACAGTTCGAGTTGCACATTTTGTTGTTTGTTGTTGTCTGTTGTCGTTAATCCCATCCCACGAGCATTGCAAGAATTGGCGCCCAACTCCTTCGCTACCTCAACCTCAATAACAACTGTAACAGAGCCAACAACTTTGCCTGTTCATGTCCAAAACCGATGACCTGATTCAACCAACTACGAGCAGTAATTGAAATATCACTCGGCTTGGGAAAACAACTTTAAATTTGTTGAAGCAACAGCTGTAGACCTGGCTCGAGTAAGCCCTTCTCCGCGCTTCTCATGACGCCTATGTAGGGCAGTAGGTAAACGGCATTATACAAGTATACGTGTATAGCAGTATTTTCCCAGCTAATGTTAGTCAACTCTAGTTTAGCTGTATTTTTATTTAATCGGTAGACTGTTATTTATGTGTTACCGATAGTAAATAAAATAAAATTATAAATAAAATAATGAAACTAAGTTTATAAATATGCTGTTTTACAACGAATATCATAAATAATAATAATACCATAAAAGTCGAAACATAATAAATAATTTTTTAAGTAAACTAAATATCTAAAGTATTAGAAATATTAATTCCTAATCTCATATTACTTTTGACTTACAAGGCATATTTTAAATCTTAAAGCATTAGATATGATAAGTTTGTTGAGAAGATATCGCTAAAGAACTAACAAAACGTAGAAAAAGTAATGGAATTTATTTAGGATATTTCTTCTAACTGATTAATATCGATGGTATGTTAATAAATATTCACTGATTCACTGATTGGAAGCGTTTTAAACGATAAATCGGTCAAATATATACAGTTCGTTAAAGTAATAGTACGAATATATAAATAAATAGGCAGCAAACTTTTAGGACATAGCGTTATACAAAATACAAGAAATTATCGATGAATAATTTATCGCTATCGATAGCATATTAATGAAATGTAAGTGAGTACTGGACGGAAAGCATTTAAATTCTAATTGTAAGCAACATTTTAGAAAATCATGCTAAGAACTTATCAAATTGCTGATTACTTGCGAGAGACTAACAAATTTAACTAATTTTAAATTAGATCTTCAACAAATAAAAGCATGTTTGTAGCATAAAATATTTCGTATGTTTCACAGTGCCTGTCGATAATATATCTTCACATACTTGATATGCTTCTGTTAAACATAATGGCATATCGCTTACACACACTCGCACACAAGGCTGTCACTCAGGCATTTTTTGCGACAACGTCGAACATAAGCAGCCCATTAAAGCCCCATGTAGCACGACCCCAACCACACAGCAACAACAACAACAACAACCACTGGCAACACCGTCGCCAATTGCGGGTCCAATCAATGTCAACTTTCAAAACAAATAAAGTTGCCATTAATGCCGTTTGCTGCTTGTCGTTGTCGTCGTTTTTTTTTTTTTGCGCACTCCACGCGTTTTGTTTTGTTTTTTTTTATTCATTTGGCGCGATTTTCAAGCAGTTTTTAGGCTTAGCCATCGCTGTGGCAGCATTTAAGGCGTTTTTCATGTTTATTTATGACTGGCCAGCTGTCGGCAGCTGTGCCAAGTAATTTGAGACGCGCTCGCTCCAGAAGAAAAGTGAAATTCGTGTGAACGACAAACACGACACAGTTTGACAAGCATTGTGTGCAGTCAGCGAGTTGAAAAGGTTACATTCGTGTCAAATATTTCGAGGAGTCAAGTGTGGGGCAATTAATTGTTTTAAATTGATTCCATTTGACGCGCACATTGTTCCAACGATTTACATATTTGGCAATTAACAACAAGCTCGCTGATGATGATACGATGATGATGATGATGATGATCAACAGCAACAACAACAACAACAACAGCAAACCCTATTGCTATAATTTGAGTTTTTGATGGGACAATTTGATTGATGGGCTTTTGATTTTGTTGATGTCTCTATGAGCGGCACACATGCGCTATTAATTTGGCGAACGGTTCGAAAAGTTCAATTGGAAGGCAAATGGCCAACTATAGGAGCAAGAATTTTAGATAGCAAACCTGAATCGAGCTCTAATTTGTAGAGCAGAATTAGCACTAAGGCCTTTCCTAAATTATTTTGAGAAAAACTGCAATACTCCAGGACTGTGGAGAGCAGAAGCTTTTCCTCGGCGTACTTCTAGAAACTCGCCCCATCTCAGTATCTTCCTCATCTTTTGCCTAAATTTCGACATTAGCTTTAGGTGTGACCGCTGTTTCCAGACCCTGGTGGTCGTGTATACGATACCAGAGCCTTATTTATTTATTTTATCAATTTATTCTATCGTTACAAATACAAGATTACTTTTAAGTTATTGCGCTAGGCACTACATATGTATTTCTAATTGAATTCAACTTAATTTAATTTAGTTACAAAATTTAGTTTTTTTTTAGGTTGAACTTGTCAATTATTAATTTTATTTATTTTTATTTCTATTACCTAGCGTGTAAGTGTTTGAGGCAAATACAGTTACCATTGCCTAATCAGCACCCTCGATCAGTGTTCGACTCCTTGATTTTTGCCATCCTGTTTGGTAATTTTCTACTTCTATGAGCCAGAAAATTTCATTAGAGATGAACAGGGGGAAAAAACTAACTCAATTATGCCAAACATAGTCAACCGGCAAGCGCGCTTTTCCTTGCAAAAAAGCATTATTTTCTCAGCTAACTGAGCTAATCGTTTAAATTTATTTCTTCCAAAAAGGCAGTCCATGGTTTCCTTTTACAAATAAACGTCAATTGGCAATTCAAACGCTTATGGCTATTTAGTTTAGCTCTTTCTAAAGCAAACTGCTCAGAAACTACTTTTTAGTAGCTTTGAGCTTTTCATGGCTGCTTATAAATAATCTTATTAAATACAATAATTAAATTGTGAATAAAAAGTAATTACTACAAATTAATCAAAAACTTTTTACTTGAACATTTTGGCTTTCCCACCAACTCGTAACATTTGGGGGGAAACTATCGAGCTTGCCACAGCAGCTGACGCATTTGCTTGTGCGGCTTCTGTGGCAGCTGCAAGGGCAAACGAAGCTGTTGCATGTGCTCTACATAGCAGCTGTACCTGAATATGCACATGCCGTGTACCGATGTACATACATATGCAGTATATATACAAGTAGTATACGAGTACAAGCTTTTTTTGTATAATTAATAAATCTTGCAGCTCGTCTTGGCCTGACAAAATGCGAACAAATTGGCAAACGGCTTAAATAACTCGTTAGCTTTATCTTTGGCATCTCTGGTTGCTTATTAATTAAAAGTATATATTTTTATATTTTTTACTGCATGATAAACGAGCCAGCGAGCTGGCGAGCTGCGTGACAAGCAGCTGACAGTCAGGCACTCAGTCCGTCAGTTGGTCAATCTAGTTTGTTTGAGTTGCAATATTTTTGTAGCTCATGGATAGATAAAATAATTGCAAGATATGCTCGCACTCGTATTCGTAAGTAGAGACGAAATGCGGCCTACTCTGATGCCAACTGACAGACTGACAGACTGACTGGCTGACTGAATGACTGACTGCATATTTGATTGAACTTCAGGCACTCTCTATGCCCACTTTGGCGGCATGTTTTTTGTCAAAAGCTACATGACAGCAACACCTGATCTATGCGAACACAAGACTATAGCTTTTCGTTGATTATTTTTTGGTGGCTCAACATGATTTTCACATATTTCTGAAGGCATGGGTAGCAGCTGCATTTGAAGTTTGCGCCATGGGGCGCTGCATTTTACATGAGTCGCGGTAATTGCTGTCTTTTAATTTATGACAAATGCAATTTGTAATTAATTTATGTTTTCATTTGCTCGATCACATGCGACAGCACGTGTGCCCCGGCGGCTTACAGTTTGGGAGGCAGTGTGTGAGAGCCACCTGTGCCGCAGCAGACCGAAGAACCAGTTTCAACTTCAACTTCAGTTTCAGTTCTGTTTCTTTTTTCGGCAACACACGGCAATACATTCTAATGAGAGAGGCAGACTCAATTACATGCTTGCTAACAAAAGCGGGAAGGGTTGCCTAGACAGAGAAAAAACTTGTTTTCCTTGCCATAACAGATATAACGCAGCAGTCCAAAGTCTGTACTTGTCGGATAATAAAGACAAAGTTGCTCACGAACATGACGATGGCGATGGCGATGACGATGACTATAATGTTGATGAAGTTGCCGAAGGTGTGCGCACAAGGACCAAATTGATGTCTGTTTGTCGGACTCCCCTAGGAAATCAGCGCAAGCAAACAGACTGAAGACAGAAAACCAAACGAAACCAAACCAAAACCAAAATAAACAACAATGGACAGACAAACAAACCGAGAGTGAAGCAGCAGAAGACTAGAGACTGAGTGCATTTTATTTGATAAAGCAAGCAGGCTGCCTTCCAGATGGACAGACAGACAGACAGACACACAAACAGTAGTAGGGTATGGAAAAGTGGCCAAGAAAGAAGACGTTGAGACGCTGATTTGAATTTTAAAGTAGAAATTATCGACAAGTGGAACTGGTGGCCGCTTTTTCTGCAGCCGCCTTTGTTTCGGTTGCATGAGTTTTATTTTTAAGAAGCAAGACAACGCATTGTTTTTGTTGCTGTTGCTGCTTCTGCTGCTGCTGCTCTGCGTCTTGTGGCTTCCGGTCTTGAAAAAACCAATAAAAAATAAATAATAAAGTGCACTCGCATGGACATTGATCATGTCGATGAGTTAAAGAGGCGCTGTAACTGCCGCATTAAACCTGATCATTCAAAGAGGGGTGCAACAAAAGAAAACAATATGGTTACGAAAATGTATCTGCTAGCATCTGTAAATAGGCAATGTACCAGATACAGCAACTTTAAACTACACTTTTTACCTATTTGATTTATACTTTTACTTGGGCTGTAATTTAAAAAAACTTAAAACTCTTTAACAAACCTTAACCTGATGATATGTGAAACAGATTTTGACAATGTAGAACATTTTGTATTCTGTTATTTGTCAATAAATAAACAACTTTTCAATGGAAAAGTCCTCAGAGTATACTAAATTGCTCCGTTTGGAAGCCAATAAATCAATATTTTCAGTAAAACTTAATTATTTGAAGCTCAATTCTGAGGTCTTCCTACAACTCTGCTTATTTAAAGGAAAAACAGCTTTTTTATTTGAAGAAGTTTTTGTTTCTATTCAGTATTTTGGGTGGAAACGTTGAGGTCTTATATTCAAATGAAAAACCAATAAATAAAATTAAATGAAATAGCTGGTTTTCTTAATAGAAAACATTTTTTATTTGATTCGGAAATGATTTAGGAAAATCACATTAAAATAAATATTGACCTTAAATTGCATAAGAAATGTGTAATTGGGAATTTTTATTGACTTTTGCTGGCTCGAAGTTTTGTTAAGAAAACAAACACTTCTTGCTTATTTATACGATTTATTTCGACTACAATTCCATGACATTCACAGCGGAAGTTGTGTAATAAATTCGCTTCGTATATAAACCAAAATATATCCAACATACCATTGTTTCAATATAGCGACCGCCAGAAAAAGAAATATAACATAGAAATAGGAATATAAAAGTACATTAAATAGATGTTAAAGATTAAAATCCTAATCAAAGTAGCAGTTTATATCTGAAAACTTTCAAAAGCTAGAAATCAACATTTAGAAATTATATGAAATATTTTACAATATGTAAGAATAACAATGCTCCTAACAATCTAACTATACTTTTTCACTTTCATGTGACCAAAAATTATAAACTAAATTAATGCTTTTGGCAAAAATGAATAACTCAGTTTTCCCGACAGAAGTGTAAAGTTTTTGCTTGTAATGTTCACACAACTAATGCAAGACATTTTTTTTGAAAGTCATTTTTAAATCAATTTTTCGAGCTTTTATACAAACCTAAGCCAATGTCAGAACAGCAACAAAGTATTTCCTGTAACTCTCACTCACCTTATGAAGAAAATTGTTTTTAAGAGTCATTTCTGAGTTATTGTTTCAAGTTATGACCAACAAACAAATGATTTGCATAAAGTTTGGAACATTTTACATAAAAATGCTATAAAAATAACTTTACAAAGACAATGCAAATTCTTGTTTGTACTTGTTTTCTCGCAGGAAAAACTTCCTTGAGGCTTACTTTTCAAAGCAAATGTTTGTCAAACCTAGCCCCTGTTTAATAGTACGATATGTAGTGAACATAATTGCAAAACTATTGTAAGCTAAGATCTAAAGCTCAGCTATGAAACTATTTTGTATGCATTGCCAGTCCTCTAACATGCCAACCAATCAGCTAAGCACAATTTTCAATTATAATTCTGCGACCGCATATCAAAAATATAAAAGCAACTAAACTAACATTGCGATCTCGATTTCTTTCTCTTTGCAGGTAAGACCATTTGCACATAAAACCTATACCATGGGGTAGCGTAAGTTATTTTTTGTTCAAGTCATGCCTCTAATGGCAAATTTATCTAAGCAACAAATTTTTAAAATGCCTCTCGCCACTTGTGGCCAGCAGCACGCCCCACAAAAGTGGCAGAGAGAGGGGGGAGAGAGAGAGGGAACGAATCATAAAACTGCACTTCAATTGTTCAAATAAAACAGCCGCCTGCCACAACTACTTCTACTTCTTCCTCTTCTTGTTTTCTTCGGCTGTATCTTCGAGCAACTCCTGGTACTGGTACTGGCACTGGCACTGGCAGTGGACATGCGGCAGCGGCGCATGCGCAAAAGATCAAAGGCAGCTCCAACCATGCCGGTTTGTGGCATTGTGTGTGTCCACCAGCAACCAGCATGGCTCTGGTGCCGTTTCTCTCACTTCTCAAACTGCACATCGTCCTCCTGCACTCCATCCATCCTGCCATCATTCTGCCATCTCCTCCTCCTCCAATCTTGTGCTCAACTGTCCACGATTTTAATGATGATTTGCTATTTCTGCGCATGTCGGCGCGTTGGCTTTACCCCGAACTGTTCCGATCGGCCAGCCTGGGTTCTGTGCAGCCGTTGGTGGTCGGTTGGTGGCGGCTTTTCACGATGTTGTTTGGCTTCGGCTTTCGATACAAACATTTGTGTCATAAGCAATCAAAACGGATTAGAGTGTTAATCAGTTTATTATGTGTCGGAACTTTTTTATGGCGAGCCGGAGCCAAGGATAGGAATTGCGTTATAAAGAAGAACGCGCGGCAATTATGAATTGGCAGAAGTGGGCGCGACCAATCGATAATATAGGTAGACGGGCGGAAATCGTATAACTAACGAAGAATAACAGAATAATTAAGAAATCAAATATAACGAACAATATGCAAAGAAAGAGGGCAGTACCAAATTATTGCGTTTTTTATATAAATAAAAGGGGATTCTTTTACCTCTGCTCTCAGCTTATTAATATCTTTAAGCTTCTAAAACGAGAATAATTAAGGTAACAAATTAACTAACAATATGTAAAGAAATAAGACAGCATTGGACTTTTAAAAGCGGTGATAGAAATATTACTTATACCACCAATTACGAGAAAATGCAACAAACAATCATTTTGTGTAAATATTCAAAAAGGTAATCATCAATTCTGTTCAACAAATAATGAAAACACCAATGAAAAAGATAGTTAGAGCTTTTCTTTAGATGTTTCCAAACAACATTTCTTCTTAATATGAACAGTTATATTTAACTTGCGAACTCTATACGCTATACCTCAAAAGTCCTGCAGATTTTGATGGTTTTTTGAATAAAAACTAAATAATAATCATAGAATTTCTGAGAGTTTTCAATGAAGAAAGCTCTAATCGGAGTAAACTCAACGTGTAGAGCACCCCAAATATTTTCAATGGAATTAAGAAGCACCGAGTTAGTTGGCCCATATCTAATTTCAATTATTAAAGAAACAAATAGTCTGCATCTCTGCGTTTCTATATAATCAAGAAATTCTGTAAACACTTGCTTATACACGTTGTTGTTGTACAAAATGCTGTTCCAAAAACTACATCTATCTTTACTACATAATTTAAGAATATTAATCTAAGAAGATGAAAGTTCTTTGACATGTTTCAAGCTCTATTGCAAAAGCTGACCTTCAAAACTTCATTAAGGAATATCAATATCTATATATTTAGATTTCAATAAAGATAGCTTTGGCGTCACCTCTAGTTGTTGATTAGGTCTGCATTATTAGTCACAGAAGCCATTTATCTTTAACGCTACAGCATTTCATTATTCCCCAGAACTGCTTATATCTCTATAACCTTTCGCAACTGTTCACATCTCTCTGTTCATCTCCGAATTTTATGGTCAGACAACATTTTCAAGTGAATTAAAATCTCATGCCAACCACTTGGTGACCCCTCATCAATCAACCATTAGTGCTGGTAGCCACCTACACGCACACACACACACACACACACCGTTCCTGTAAAACTTTCACTGACCAGCCAAAGTTGCCAGTCAAGGTCACTGAATATATATACGAGTCTGCATCCTTTTCAGCAGCAATCAAGGGGAAGGCAACAATAACATCAATCAACATTTCAAATGCAAATGGCAAGCCGTGTAACTGTTGACTTTTTAATGTTGCGCCCATGCCCACGCAAGTGTTTCTGCCTCTGCATAATAAATCATGCATGATGACAATGGCAACACTGTCCGCTCCCACTGTGTTACATTTACATTTACAGTTGCAGTTGCAGCTGCAGTTACAGTTACAGTTTCGATGCGGCAGCCAATGTCAAGTGCTGTTGTTGTAGTTGTTTTGTTGCAAACAGTCGCCCACTTGACATAAATCGTTTGGGTAAAGGTCAAAGGGCACACGCCTACACATGTTCCTGACACATTTGCATATGGACAGGCAACACGAACTGACAAGCGGACCAGCCACAGACACAGCCGCATTCACAATTGCAACGACGAAGAAAACGGCCACATATGGTCGCCCGATGTTGCGACAAATATTCAAGTGATGCGCACACATTTGTGGCATGTCGAAGATTTATGCATTTGTGGAATATGGAGAGCAAATTTCATGCATTTACAGCCGTCATGTATACTCTATGTGTCTAAATATGTAAAAATGAAAGTCTGCCATTTGTCGCTTACCCAAATGGGGGTAAAACTTTGACATGCAGCATTTTGTCCATGTTCGATTGAACAACGGAAAATTGTGAATACCTCTTGGTAGTGTAATAACAAATTAAAATTTTAGGTGAAAGTATTTATTTGATTATTAAGGGTTTCTATTTTCTATCAGCTCATCTCTTCATATTACATTGTCGTATTCTTATTCAAATCGGAGGTCTTGTTGTTGTTAAGTGTGTTTTGTGGCAGCAATTTTTAAGCTAAACACCAAAATAACAATTTACTTTGGGTTGCTAATAATTAATTACAATGGCTAAAAGTATGGTTTCGGGAAATTCAACCAATAAATGAGGTAAAATGGAACTCAAATTTTAGAAAAGATTGCGAGGCAAATCGCTTATGATGTTATAAACATCCTTTAGAGAGCATATCTGACGATAGGAGAGATGCTTTTGCTCTTCTTTCCTTGCCCATACAACCCCACATGAAAATGCTAGCTACTGTAAATCAGCGATGTTTATATGAAGGTGTTTTCTGCAAAATATTAGAAAGTAACATAACGACATGAGCCAGAGCATCTAAGTAGAAAGAGAAAACTGAATATGTGTCGCAAAGCACGTAGCGTATTTGCTAGTAGGTTATACAATCGAACGACCTACTTTAAATGCAGTAACTAAAACCCTAATCGAAGGCTACGTATCAGCTTGTTATCATTATAGGCAGGCGATAACATATTATCACTGCAGTGGACAGCACAAGGCTGTTATTAATTCGGCACACACTACAGAGCTAAAGTGTGTGGACAAAAGCAAACATTGTGCGCGTCCAAAAACAGAAAACTAAATGTGTATAAGTCAGGCAATCGATATACTTTATCAAACATCTAGTTGGTTTAATAACAGCATATATAGTATGTGTAAGCTAATTCTCTGGTTTACCAGAACTTTAAAACACACACTGCAAAAAGTTACTAACAATTTAGTAAATCCCCTGCGTTCAACTACTTTCACCAGCTAGTGTTGCTGACGTAGCAATAGCCAATTTTCGAAGCAAATTGTTGCCAATTCACGCTCACGCAAAAACTATATAGCTGAACTGAACAGCCCACGCCATTGAACTTGAACTTTGCAACGTCAGCAACTCGAGCACCTCTAGAGCTTCAGAGGCAGTCCGAGAGAGCGTAACTGCAAATTGCCAACTATAAATTTTACAAAGCAAGCAAAACCAAAAATAAAAAAATTGTTGCAGACGGTAGCCAACGAAGTGGCAACTGCAACAACAACAGCAACAGCCACCAACAACTGACAGCCAAGAGGCATGCCCTTCTCCCCCTCCACTCCAGCGTCGACAACATTGACAGTCAAATTAAAGTTGGCAATTTGTGTTGTTATGCCATTTAGCATATGGCCCTCCAACCACAACTACAACGACTCTGCTCTGTTTTATTTCCATTTTTTTTTTATCATACCTACTACTTCTTTGCTCATTTGCTGCAATACCCTATACCCAAAAAAAGTGGGAAAAACAAACTGAAACTGCTGGCTGCATGGCGCGTTGCTCGGTGCGTTTGGATTGCCAGCTGAGGCGAAACAGTTCACGCTTCGTTGCCAATGCGCTGTGCGCGCTAATGAAGTGCAACAACAACAACATTAGCACCACTAGCAGCAGCAACATTAGCAACAACAACAACTGTTGCAAGTGCAGTCCACGGTACTAGCTACATTCCCCAACTAAGGGACTAGTGATGACAATCGAAGTGGTGAATGCATCGAACCATCGACAAATAGAACCATTGATGCTTAAGTCAACCCCTTTAGGGTTTGAGTCAATAATATCAGATGCTGGAATCAACATCTAAAGGTCTTAATCAATAGACAAGAACTGCAAAATTAAGACGAACTGAATAAATAAATAATAAATAAAACGAAACATCGAGTAATGCAATCGATGATTGAGTTAGTCCTTAAGGAGCTGTCTATACTTCTAGTCCTTACTGTGGACTGTGAATCATTCAAGGCCTGTCATAAATCTTTACTATTTGACGAAACGAGCGAATAGCACAAGAGTCTTATTTTGAAGTCCTCACAAGCACATTAAAAATATGTCAAAAAGCTTTTCATGGCTGATCCATACAATGCAATTCATTGGAACGTATTGGTCCTTTAAATTCTTAAAATAAACTTATGGCAGATTAAAACTTAATACTAGGATTTGTTTCTTTTTATGTATTTTGATTTTTTAGTTTTATAATTAATTATTCATTAATAAGTGCTTAAAATATATTATTCTGAAGTCCTTTTTCTTTTCTTTTCTAAGGAAATTATACAACAAGCTTGTATAATCATAAGCTTTTTTATGATTCCAAATATGCGAAATTATGTTGGCGAAATAATTGCAAAATAAGCGAAAACGAAATTGTTCAATTTAAAAGAGGTGCACAAATGTTTATTTTGCATCGGTAGCGATCGCCGAGATTTACAAAGTTTATGCTGGTAGACGGAAAGCTAAGCTTCTCCGTACCAGATGCGATAACGAAAAACGAACTTGACTTGCAGAGTTAGCGACAATAACTAGTACATATGTGGCGGCTGCGCAGCAGCCTATGCAAATTTATGGCAACAAAAGGAAACGTTAAGTGCTCGGCTTGCTATGCAAAGCAAGCGACAAGAAAACGAGCACTTTGCATTGAGTTATTTACGTTACTTATTAACTATGATGTGCTGCTGGTTTTGGCTGTTTTTGGCCGGATGACCAAACATACTCCCCCTGTTGAAGAACCAGGGTCTTCAACAACATCTTGTTTCGGCAGCGGGCATAATTTGCGAACGGC
Organism: Scaptodrosophila lebanonensis; assembly: GCF_003285725.1. Taxonomy (NCBI): domain Eukaryota; kingdom Metazoa; phylum Arthropoda; class Insecta; order Diptera; family Drosophilidae; genus Scaptodrosophila; species Scaptodrosophila lebanonensis. Next base: position 53,833 of record NW_022060585.1, on the reverse strand, counting down.
TCGCCGAATGGTTCCAGTGGAAGTCCTCAATTCTGCAACTCTCGACACGCCATCTGCGCCGCTGATGAGGCTGACCACCCTTGCTAATGGCCATTTGAGGGGCGGCAAATTCTCGTCCTTGACCAGAACGACATCATCAATGGAGAGTCCAGGCTGCGACACTCGCCATTTTGAGCGCTGTTGAAGAAGCGTCAAGTATTCTTCACGCCAGCGAGCCCAAAATATCTGCTGGTAGTACGTCACGCGCTGCCATCGATCCAGCCGATTGAAATTGAGCTTCGTCAGATCAGGCTCAACGTACGTTGACAGCGGAGCAGCACCAAGAAAATGAGCTGGAGTCAAGACATCGAGATCTGCTGGATGTTCTGAAAGGGATAACAATGGGCGAGAATTAATAATTGCCCCGATATGGCATACAAGCGTGCGCAGTTCATCAAATTCGAGCAGCGATAGTCCGACGGATCTGTAGAAATGATGCTTGGCAGTCTTTACAGCCGCTTCCCATAGACCACCAAAGTGAGGCGAGCGCGGCGGAATGAAACGCCAATCAATACAGTCAGCAAGGCAAAATTCTTGCACAGCCTGCAGGTGCTCGCTGGATTCAAAAAGACGCTTTAGCTCAGCCATCTCGTTCCGTGCGCCAACGAAATTTGTAGCGTTGTCAGACCAGATCCTCGTAGGTCGACAGCGCGTCAAAATAAAGCGTTTAAGTGCATTTAAGAATGCTCCGGTGGTTAAATCCTTCACCAACTCCAAATGCACAGCCTTGGTGGCGAAGCAAATGAAAATGCAAATATAGCATTTTATTGGTGCCTTATTGCGGACCTCGCTTTTGTAGAAAAACGGCCCACAAAAATCCACACCAGTGACCATAAAGGTATGTGAAGCATCAACTCGATCCTTTGGCAGGTCAGCCATAACATGCTCCACAAGACGAGGCTTGGCTCGAAAACAAATGGTGCATTTGCTGACTACGCTGCACACTGTTTTCCGACCGCCAATTGGCCAATACTGCAACCGAATTGAGGCCAGCAATGCACGAGGTCCAGAATGCAGATTACGGACATGGTAGTGCATAATGACTGAACGCGTGACTGGATGACGCCTTGGAAGTATAATTGGATGCTGGGCTTCAAAGTCGAGCGCAGAGTTACTTAGACGGCCACCAACGCGCATCAATCCAGAGCTGTCGAGAAACGGAGATAAAGAAAGACAGGAGCTAGACGATTTCAAAGTGTGTCCGGCCTGCAAGGTCTTGTATTCGTCCCGAAGCGTAGACATTTGAATTGAGCGCATCAACAGCAGTGTACCATGACGGATGCAGTCCACCGATAGCCCAGGAATTCGTACACGGTGCAGGAACTTGTATACATATGCAAACACGCGCTGCAGCTTTCCAAATGTGTTAACATATTTGCATTGCTGTGCAATGTCTTCGCACAGTGTGGTGCTTACAAACACTTTAGAGCGCTGCTCAGGAAGCGACGAGGCGGAAATGCAAGACTCTGGCCAAGAAGATTTGTCCTTCGTCAGAAATGCGGGACCATGTAGCCACAAGTTGGACTGGACTAATTCGCTGGGCAAAGCTCCACGTGAAAGTATGTCCGCAGGATTCAAATCGGTTGGAATATATCGCCATTCCATGCCAGAGGTCAACTCTTGAATAGTTGCGATGCGATTGGAAACGAAAATTTGAAACCTGGATGGCTCGCTGCGAATCCAAGATAGCGCTACTGCAGAATCAGACCAACAATAAAACTTGCAGTCGAATAACTCCATACGAGATATTTCGTTTATGAGTTGTGCCAGCAAAACGGCTCCGCACAACTCTAGTCGGTGCACGGTCAACGATTTGAGCGGCGCCACACGAGATCTGGAACACAGCAGCTCCGCACGAGATTGGCCTTGCGTGGTCGAAATGATGTAGACGCAAGCTCCATAGGCATCTATGCTGGCATCACTAAAACCATGCACTTCAATGGAAACACCAGCAGAAAGTGCAAGCCTTGGAAATTTCAGCTGCTTTGTGCGCTCAAAATCTGCAATAAGATTATGCCAAGATGTTGTCAATGATGCTGAAAGGCTTTCATCCCAATCAAGCCTTTCTCTCCAAAGCGCCTGCAGGAATATCTTAGCCTTTGCGATTACTGGTCCAATAAGGCCAAGCGGATCATAAAATCTGGCAATAGTTGACAAAACAGTGCGCTTGCAAATTCGACCAGATGTCAATGCTGGCAGAAACGTGAATATGAATAAATCCGTCGCAGGATCCCACGACAGTCCTAGAGTTTTTGTTATGTCGCTGCCATCATCAAACGTAACTAGAGTTTCTTTGTCTTCTTCCGGAACTTGTTTGAGCACATCAGGATTGCTGGAGCACCACTTCCTTAGCTTGAAATTAGCCTTGGCAAGTAGCCCTGTGGTTTGTCTCATAATTTCTATGACTTCCTTTGTAGAAGCACCACCAGTGATTAAATCATCAACATAAAAATCGCGGCGCAAGATATCGGAGCCAATAGGAAATAGCTCATGCTCATCTTCAGCCAGCTGATGCATAGTGCGAACGGAGAGAAACGAGGCAGGCTTTGTACCGTAAGTGACGGTATCAAGACGGAAAACTTGAATAGGCTTTTGAGGCGAGTCACGCCATAGAATGCATTGAAAATAGCTATCCGGATTTGATACTCGCACGCAGCGGTACATCTTGCAGATGTCTCCTGTTAAAGCGATAGGAAACGTGCGAAATCGAAGAAGCGTGTTTGCGAGCTTTGACTGAATGGAAGGACCAGCCATTAGGATGTCATTTAAAGAATGACCAGAGGATGTGGATGCGGAACCGTCAAACACGACTCTCAACTTTGTCGTTGTGCTGTCCTCCTTCAGAACGCAATGGTGCGGCAGGAAATACTTGCACAAATTTAGCGAAACTGGCGATACAAGCGACATATGACCCAACTCTAAATACTCCTTAATGAATGCAGAGTACTGTGCTTTGAGAAGTGGATTGCGTTCTAACTTTCGCTCCAAGTTTATGAACCGACGATAGGCTTGCGTATAGGAATCGCCAAGCAGATCTGTGCTGAACTTTACAGGCAACCGGACGGAATACTCGCCAGTACGCAGGCGCCTGTAATTAGCCTTGAAATGCTCCTCGCAGTCGAACTCTTCTTTTGTAAGTTTTACAGCCGGATCGACACCACTTTCGAGTTCCCAAAAAGAGCGAACCATCTGCTCGATTCGTGTATTGCAATCCTGTGTAGACGGAGACTTGGATGCAACCAAAGCAGATTTCTGACGCTGCGAGCCACCTCCAGTAACTATCCAGCCCAAACGAGTCTTTTGCAGAAGTGGCAGGCCATCAGCCAGTTTAATCTGACCTACGCACAACAACTCGTAGAATAAATTGGCACCGATAAGCATATCAATTTGCTGTGGCTTGAAGAACGCCGGATCAGCTAAGCGGACATTGCTTGGTATATCCCAATGAGATATGTCAACCGTGAAATTTGGTTGGTTCTCAGTAATGGAAGGAGCGACCAAAGCAGTAATATTTGCGGAATAGTCAGTGACCAATGATTGCAAGCATAAGTGCACAGTGCAACCATCAGACTTGAAACTGACGTCACCAAGACCAGACACAGAGGCCGACGACTTGGTCTTTCGAAGTTGGAGCCGGTGAGCGAATCGCGAAGTTATTATGTGCAACTGTGATCCGGAATCGAGCAGTGCACGGCAGGGTACCCAAGTCCCGGCGCGATTTTGAATGCTGATGACAGCGGTGGCCAAGAGCACAACATCTGAGCCGAGATTTTGGGCAGGCAATGAAGCAAGCGATGATGGCGAAACAGCTGCGAGAGCGCTACGTGGCAGTAACAATGAAGACGGCCGCGAGTGTAAGTCAGAAGCGGACGATTGCTCAGGCATCAAATTTACGGCAGCTGAATTATTAAAATGCAATAAACTGTGATGTTTGGCACCACAGGTTCTGCACGATCCAGAATTGCAAGTTCTCATTCTGTGTCCCTTTCTAAGACAATTTATACACAGAGAGAGGCGTTTCGCTTCCTTTAAACGAAGTACAGGCGACAAATTACCAAAAAGTGGGCAACTGTATATTTCGTGTGCATTTATGTCACAAAACAGACAACCATTTGCGGATGGGTTAGTGGCGACAAACGAGCGTTTGGTGTTAGTGTTTTTGTTCTTTCCCACCTGATAATTCGACGAATATGATGCCATTGCATGCTCGATGTTTTCCAATTTTTGGCACCTGCTATCCAAGAACGTCGCAAATTGCTCCCACGACGGTATAACGTTTAATGGGGCGGCTTCCTCCCACTTTGCCTGCGTCGCAGCATCCACCTTGCCCAAAATTGTCTGAACGACGATGCTGCCAGCTACATCTTGCATATTGCCCAAACTCAACAGTGCACGCATATTTGCGTTGACTTTGTCGGACAACTCTCGCAGCTTGCTTGTAGTTTCAGCCTTTTTAATGCCCAAAATCTCGGAGATGTGTGCCTGGAAAATAAGACGCTTATTGTTAAACCGCTTGTCGAGTAGGTCTAACGCCACTGAATAATTTGCACCACTTATCTCAAGCGCACGAATCGTGCCCAACGCAGATCCTCTTAAGCTTGACCTCAAATGCTGCAACTTTTCCACATCGGAGAGATCTGGATCCTTGGCGATCACTGATGTGAACATCGAAGCGAAATCTGCATATTCAGTATATCCACCACTGAATGTAGGCAACTTAAGCTCAGGCAAACGAGACCGAGTTATCACAATGGTAGACTGATCATCTTGCCGAAGCGTCGAACACGGCGGCGCGCCAGATTGCATCCTTTGTATTGCATTTAGCAGGCGGCCCTCCAAGCAGACCACCAGCTCAGCAAAGTTGCAGCGCAAACTGCTGCCAATCTCGTCAAAGTCCAGCTCCTCTAATTTGTCATGCACCAAATTAAAAGAGGCCTGAATACTTTGCAGCATTTCCACACGTTTTCGCAGCTCACTTTCTGAAATATTGTCAATTTCACAATCATTTATTTTATTTTGAATAGAAAGCGCCCACGCATATAATGATTGCGCCTTGCGCTTATAAAACTCAACACTATTGCTCGTAGCTTGCACTGCATTGCCCACAGCTGTTGACGTCGAAGCTGTTGGCGCAAGCGTCGCTGCATCAGCTACGTCAGCAGCAGCTGATGCGACAGCTTGGAAGGCGCGCATTTGACCGTCGCTCTCAGACATTGTGAACGCGAGAGAGAACCGAAAACCGAAAATAGCAGAGATAAATGACGCGCGCGAATAACTGTTTTATCTGCTGATGTTCGTTGCCCTCAAAAACGTCGCTTCACACGGCTGCTTATTGGCGGTACAGTAGGCACTATGAACTTATATTTTTGCACTTATGTACTTGAATATTTTTTGTGTACAATGAGCTCAATTATGTACGCTTTTGTTTTTTAACGCGATTAAGCAAGGTTTTGTGGAATTATTAATCACGTCGGGGTCACCAAAATGTATAATCATAAGCTTTTTTATGATTCCAAATATGCGAAATTATGTTGGCGAAATAATTGCAAAATAAGCGAAAACGAAATTGTTCAATTTAAAAGAGGTGCACAAATGTTTATTTTGCATCGGTAGCGATCGCCGAGATTTACAAAGTTTATGCTGGTAGACGGAAAGCTAAGCTTCTCCGTACCAGATGCGATAACGAAAAACGAACTTGACTTGCAGAGTTAGCGACAATAACTAGTACATATGTGGCGGCTGCGCAGCAGCCTATGCAAATTTATGGCAACAAAAGGAAACGTTAAGTGCTCGGCTTGCTATGCAAAGCAAGCGACAAGAAAACGAGCACTTTGCATTGAGTTATTTACGTTACTTATTAACTATGATGTGCTGCTGGTTTTGGCTGTTTTTGGCCGGATGACCAAACAAAGCTATAAGCCACTAGACACACATTGAATTCATTTTCATTTTGTGCATCATTTTTTGGCATTCCAAATTAGTTCACTACGTTAAGGAGGCGCTTACATTTGTGACTTCTTATAACAGAAGTGCGCGGATCTACAAAATACTGTATATATAATTTTTTTAAACTCTTTGTTAACTAATGGCGAAACTATTTCCTTTGAAAATCTCTGCTTTTAGTAGACATCTCTAGCTTTGGCTAAGCCACATTTACAGTTTGGCATGCAGCTTAAAGTTTGGCATTCGCACAACATTCACACAACTGTGCGAAAGATGTTGCTGTTGCGCTTTTGTTGATGCTAATCTTGTTGTTGCTGTCGGTGTAACAGCTAGTGCGGTTGCTGGTCGTGCGCTGTTGGTGTTTGTTCATTGCATCATTGTTGTTGTTGTTGTTGTTGTTGACGCTGATGTTGCTGTGACTCATGCTGTCTGTCTTGTCCTTGCTGTTGTTGTTGCCGCTTCGGTAAATGTTGCTGGTGCCCGAAGTCGTCGTTGTTGTTGCTGTTGTTGTTGTTGTTGTTAGCAATTTGTTGCTACTCACCATGTACCTATTACAAGTAGTTGTTGTTGTTGCAGCTTGTCATTTATATTCGCGCTTCCCTTTCTTCGTTTGAGTGTTTTTTTGTTGTTTGCTTTTTGCTTGATTTTTGCCAGCATTTATTTTGTTTGCCTTTAAAGTTTGGGTGCCAATTTTCTTTCATTCACGAGCGGAGTTTTTCACCCTCCTTACTTATTTTTAATGCCAGCGTCGACTGTCAATTGAAGTTGTTGTTTTATGTGTTTCTTTCCTCTTGCTTTGTTGTACTTGGAGTTATCGCAGTCATTAAGTTGCTCCACAGCATGCTAGCTGCGATGACTCATCCGACGGACTTGAGAATTACAGTTTTTTCTGTCAGTTGATGGTTTTATCTTAAAAAACTATTGCCCTTTTAGATTATGGGGGAACAGCATTGTGAAAGATTTGTTATATCAGACTACAAGACTATATTCAATAAAAAAAAGTTAAAAGTTAAGACCTTTTCCTATTCATATATCGCAACTTCGCCTTATGTCTTTGAAGTTATGGCCAGTGGTCTCAACCAGGTATTAGTTTGTTGCTCAAAAGTTGCTACTTTTTATGGCTCCTTGTCAAAACTCTTATCTGATGCATGTTTATTGTTTGGCCATAAAGTTGATTTCTACGTTTTCGGCATTTTAATGCAATATACTCGTATACTCGAATATATTTCTGTATTCACAACACTTAGATTGTTGTTTTGATACCAAATTTGATGTATTTCTTTCACCATCAAAACAAAGTTTGATTTTAGTAATAATTGATGAATGTTTGTAGCAGCAGAATAGTTTTGAAAATTGTTGAATATTGAATTCTTTGTGATTACAAATGCCATGCCATGCATAAAAAATGTCCTTTAACATATTAAAGAATTGAAGATTAAATTTAATAGTTGAAGATTATGTTGCATATTGAAATTATTTGAGGTACTATTTTGTTTGTTATTTAAGTTTAATCATAGTATTGAAATAATTTGAATATCGGGGAACAATTTCATACAGCTGTCTTGATATAATTTGTAAAACAAAGTAAAATTTATTAAAAAGGCTCTAGCGTAGAAAAGGTGTGTACAGAGTATCCAAGTGTTGGACTGGCATGATATCATACTCATTTCTTATGTAAGCCTTAATTGGGTGTGTTTAGAACCTATTTCTACTCTCCATTAAACTTTGAACTATATTTAAGTTTCGTGAAAAAATAACAAAATTAAACCTAACATTTTTTTTTTCTTAAATATCATTCATTTGCGAAAACAACACTCATATGAATTATCATATAATAATAATCTTTCATTTTAAATTATACATATATTTAGAATTATTTAATTTTTCTTCCTCAACAACAGCTGTAGAGAAACTTTTCTTCAACGTATTTGTTATGTAAATAAGCTTTTTGTGTTTACTTTTCTCTTTTGATAAAAACTGATGCATATCTTTGGAATATTGTGAAATATTTGTGAAACTTTCCCTAGAAGTCGAGTTTTTACTAACGTGCCAACTTACTATTAAATACCTTTTCTGTTCCTTCAATTATCATTTAAATTTTGAAATGGTTCGCATCATATTAAAGTTCTTACTTCTCTACAAGCCCCAGAGGAGCAACAACAGCCAGACTAATTAAATAATATTTTGTGCACTTTGCGTGAACGTGCCAACGGCACACCTCCTAACATCCTTTCACACTCACTGCCACACACATTTGGTGGCAAATTAAAAAGCCACGTATTGTTTGCTATCGTTGTTGTTGTTGTTGTTGGTGCCACCACCCATGGAGCCATGGAGCCATAACCCTTTGCCGACCTTTCGCCCAGCTCTGCCGCACCATTTGTGCGTCGACTCACGTAAGCCGCTGAGCATAAAATTGATTACGGTGCGTATGAGTAACGTGACAAAAGGCGCCCCCACAGATAAGCCAACAACTGCATGACATTAAAGATAAGATTTTCCATAATACGCCGACCCCACCATACAAGGCACTTCAAATTAACAGCATTTGTTCGTTTACAAGCAGCAATTTAGCCAACAATTAAACAAACCCTATATGGCTAGCAGGTACCATTAAAGCCACTATAATAGAGGCAAAAAGTAAACCACTTCAGAAAAAAATCACAGCTAGTAATTAAACTAGCTGACCTTGAACTTTGTGACCGACCAGAAAAGCTTGAGACAGCAAAAAACCAAAAAGAACAAATTACGAGTAATATTTACCCGTATACTATATATATACCACTATACCTAATACTCGTATATACAAAAAAAAAACAACTCTCGCTTCACTGATTTCCATTTAACAAGTGCGCGGCGCGGCAGTCTTGAAAAGCGTGCCATTTAGCGAAGACTTTGCATAATTTTGCATAAAATTAAATTGCGAAACGTGCTAGATTCTTATCGTTGTAGCAAGCAGCTCACTTTGTTTATAAACAATCAAATGCATAAACAAATTACAGAGAAGCCAGGCGGCTTCCAAGTACGTTCTATGATGGCTGCCTGTTTTGCTGACTTGGCTTCTTGTTAATATTGTCTCTAATAGTTGTAACTAACACCGCTATCGACGATGATATCATTGCTAAAGCGAGTGCCCCCGCATGCCAATGCTAATGCCGTTTAATTAAACGCTGCCTTAATTATTGAGTAAAAAATAAGTACATCGCTAAGCTTTTAGTTTTCAAAGCGAAGCAGCTTCTGAGAAAAAAAGCCGAAGGCGTTTTAAGAAAAATAGATAACATATTTTAAATAAACTCCAAAACTTAATTGAATCCAAATATTACAGAAAATAGTAACCGAAATGATTTAAAATTGTTTTAAAGAACGTTAGAAGCGATAAAAAACATTCACTTTTGAATCAGACAAGACAAAACAAATAATTTAACTTAAATTTAGAAAATATTACGCTTCATGTGTGTCTCCTGATTGCAATACACATTGAAATAATTAAATATTATAATTGACTTTTGAATTGGACTTACATTGTAACATTGTAACTTTTGGATCTTTTTTTAAATAGGTATTTGAGTTATGGTTACAAGAGAAAGCTAAAAAGAACCTTACGATATACCGAGCTAGGAGGAGTGATAGTAGCTTATCCTGATCCTAGATAGAGGTCTTTGAATGCAACATTCCTTTTATTTTGTTCAAAGTACCATTTATTTAAAATAGAGCTTGGGGATATAGAAAGAAATCCAGTTAAGATATTTTGACACTAGACTTAAACTTAAAACCACACTTGCAAGTTTAGCAAAGAATATGAATAATTCAAGTAATGTTTTATCGCTTTTCCAAACACAATGCAACTTTGCAGCCTCTAAGTAATTAGATCTGAAATGCTTAAAATAAACCCGATTGCTAGGCGCTGGCATAGTTTCTTTGACATGTTGCTGCCAATTAGTTGCATACTCCATAATAGGTATTTATGAATTCATGATTAACTGCATTTTTAATTGAGTTTTTATTGCATTACTTCCAACTGATTGCAGCATAGTTCATGGTCGAGTCTTGCTTCTGTCTGCCTCGTTCCATCACGTTCGCTGGCAATTTGTAATTACAACTTCCGCGCTTTGTCATTGCCGTTCGCTCTAACAGCGCTCATTAAGTTAATTCAGTTGGTCTTGCCCGTTTACACGCTTCTAAATGCTTTATGGCAGCATATTTCGCCCTCACCACCCACTCATCGCACACAGACTTCACTGGCCGGACCAGAAAAACAAAAAGCTAAAAGCGAAAAGCTAAAAAAAAACAAACGCCGGTCACGTCGCACTGTAAAAATATCTTACAGCGGCTTCCCAGAAACTTGTAAAAAGCGACCGAATAGTTCGACTGGCCAAGTCAGAAGGGACGCCGCAGACCCACAGCTCTAACGCTTGTTTATGGCACAGGTGTCTGGCTTTGGGGGTCTCTGAGAGTCAACTTTTTGTATTTAACGCTGAGCGTGCAAAACTTTTCGAAGCCGGGCTTAGTAGCCAGGCCGGGCCAGACCAGACCAGAACAGGCCAGGCCAGGCCAGGGCAGAACAGGCGACCCAGGCCCATGACTCACTTGTTGTTATTGTTGTTAACGACGAGGCAACTGCCAAATGCAGCCAACCAGCCGTGCATATTAAACAGAAGAAGTCAACAGGCGCAGTTTTTAAATGCACAACACGCAGGGCCACTATAGTACACGAGGGAGACAGGAGAGAGACGGAGAGAGAGAGAGAGAGAGAGAGAGAGTAGATAGAGCTGGTCAGTGAGAGGGCAGAGCGGGACGAGGTCTAAGCTGTTGTCTGACAACAATAATGATAAATCGTGGCATCGTCTTAGCCAAGAAACTAAGTGCACTCCCATTGCCTTAGTCAGTGATTTAGTCACACAAATGAAGAAGAATTGAAAGCAGTTGACAAAGAAAAAGAAATATACGAAATGAAAGGTAAAGGGATTGAAAAAGAAGGAGAAACATACGAAAAAGGTTTATAAACCGAAAAAAACATTTCTATACGCACACATTAATGTGTATTTCTTTCCCCTCTAAGCCCAGTTCTTCACGAGCTACACATTTCGTTTGGCAGAGCTTGACTGATTTAAACTTTTTCTCAACCTACTGACTGTTAGGGAATAATACAAATAGTTTAAAAAGAGGAAAACAATACGACTTTTTTGAAGCTTGAAAGACCGGTTGGAATCTCTTAGGATTCACAATTATATCTGTATTTCAAAGGTCAATCATTGATTATTTAACGATACTGTTTATCTGAGGTCCTTAGTTCCTTCAGATCTTAGGCTGTATTGTTTACTAATTTGAAAAGTGATTGAGTTTAAAAGCGCATCGATATTCTGTATGTATCCAGAGTCTTGAGTTCTATAACTTACAATTTATGATAAAACTGTACTGCTGATGTGCTTAACTGTATTCGGCCTCTAAATAGGATGATTTATACCGCAAAAGTGTGCTTTCTTAATGGGTGATCAAGCTCTTCTGGTGTGTCTTAGCCGTCATTACAATAGTAGAAAGAAATGCCACAAGTATCAGCAACAGTGAACAGGTTGAGGTAAAGTCCCAGATATGGCACCCACTATCATGGATTATTATTATCAGCTTGGCTCCCCCTGATCCCTTCTACCCCATGTTGGGCTGAAGTGTTTCCCCTAGAGCCAACGCCTACACAAAAGAATGTACAAACGTTATGTGGCTTGGCTTTACCTTCACGAGCAAATGTCTTCTTTCTACGTAACATAAGAAAACGCCTTACTAATTCGTTATTTCCTTTTCCATTTGCAGGCACATGTGGTGTCCGCTTTCGAGCAATCGCTGTCGAATATGACGAATCGCCTACAACAACTGACAGCCACAGCGGAACGCAAGGATGGCGAGCTGACGGACATGCGACAGACCATCGAGCTGTTGCGCAAGCAATCCATACAAGCAGGTCTAACCACAGCCCACATGCAGAGCATGGGTGTTCAGACTCAGGGTCAGAGTCAAAACGAGCTGCTCAACAGTGCCAATGCGAATGCTGGAGGACTTGGGGCCTGTGGTGGGGGTGCTGGATCAGCGAAACCACCGCAGATGCCACTCAACGGTCGTCAGCCTGGCAGCAATGGCTTGGGGAATGGCGTGGGTATGCAACGCCAGCACAGCACCGACTCCATGTGCTCCCTCAACTCGATCAGCTCGAGCTGTTCGGCCCAGGACAAGAACAAGGCGAAGAAGAAGGGCTGGCTGCGCAGCTCCTTCACCAAAGCCTTCTCACGCAATGCCAAAATATCGAAGACTAGTCGCCATGTGGGCCATCATCATCACCATCATCAGCAGGCCGAGCATGGCTCCACGAAGACCTTGCACAACGGTCATGGTGAGCATTTGGGGCTGGCCTCTTTGGCCACACAGCCGGCACCACCCAACAGTGGCGCCAACACGGGTGGCTCGGCCAGCAAGCAAAGCAGTCCGGCCAAGACACTGATGCTCATAGACAATGCCAAACCCATCGATGCCATCGAGCATGAGGAGCAGCAGGTAGAGGAGTTGAAGAAACAGTTGCGCGAGAAGGATCTGGTACTCACAGACATACGCCTCGAAGCGCTCAGCTCCGCCTCCCAGCTGGAGACTCTCAAGGAGATGATGAACAAGATGAAAGCCGAAATGATGTCGCTGAAGCAAAATAACGAGCGTCTGCAGAAACTTGTGACCAGTCGCTCGCTGGCCGGCTCCGAAGCCAGTCTGGGTCAGCCCATTAGTCCGAATGGATCCATAAGTGGCGGCGATGCCTCGCGTCGTTACTCGTTGGCTGATGGCAATGCTCGGCCACCCATGGAGCTGCCATCGCGTCTCAATGAAGAGGTCGAGGAGGAGAATATACCGCCGGCACCAGCGCCAGAGCCACCACCATCCGGAGCCCCACTCAGCCCCAGCACGCACATAGATTTGACGCCACCGCCACCAGCCTTGGAATCCACAACCATGAGCAGTCCAACGCACATCCCAAACACCCATGAGGAGCTGCCCGATGTGTCGGATGGCAAGAAAATTGCCATTGCCTGCTATCTGGGACAGCCGGAGTCCTTCGTCAAGTATTGCGAGGAAATGCTGGAGGTAGACGACTTCTATGCCAACAGCGCCATTATTGCCAGCCATGAGGCGGCCGGTCAGCAGGAGGCCGAGCGCAAAAGCTACCCCACAGCCACTTGCAATGAGTATGTCATTGCCTGCACCTACATTTCCGGCAAGACCACCTGGCAGAATCTGGACTATATAGTGCGCAAGACGTTCAAGGATTATCTGGCGCGCATCGATCCGGGTACCAACTTGGGACTCAACACAGACTCCATTACCTCGTACCACTTGGGCGAGGCTAAACGCGGTCCAGAGATGGGCTTTCCCGAGCTGCTGCCCTGCGGCTATATTGTTGGCAATGTGCGGACTCTCTACATCTGCCTGCAGGGTGTAGGCAGTCTGGCCTTTGACAGCCTCATACCACGCAGCATTGTGCACCGTTACATTAGTCTGCTAACCGAGCATCGACGACTTATCTTGTGCGGTCCCAGCGGCACGGGCAAATCGTATCTGGCACGCCGACTGGCTGAGTTCTTGGTGGCACGCGCAGGGCGCGGTAACCCATCGGAGGCCATCGCCACGTTCAAGTAAGTGATAGCAACTAGGCAGAGAAGTCGAACGGTCGAAGAAAAAAGGTGGCCGGGAAGAAGCATAGAAGATGGAGCTGTCTTCATAAACATATTTGAAACCACTCGGGAACAAAACGACTTCTTCAAATAGCCTGACGATTCTTGATTATTAACCAAGAACGTTAGAAATAAGTAAAGAGCCTATTGAGACTGCCTTAGGAGGGAAAGAAGAAGAAGAGCAGGAGAAGTTAGCCTATAATTTGTTTCATTAGACTTAGACAAACACAGCATATCAATATATAGTACAAGACTGACCTTATATGACAACCTTTGACTAAAGACCTAAACAGGCCCTGTTATTCAAAATGGAGCTTTTCGTTGGTCTACAATTGATTTGATGAAACATTTCTGGTTGAACTTTTCAACTCGCTCAGTGTTAAGTTGGGTTCCATTTAAGTTTTCTAAAGCTTAGAGAGCAGGATGATATAAATCGAGTTAAATAGCTAAGCTATTAAAGCAAACATTACTGAGCAGCTAACCTTTGTTCATTGACCTAAGTAGACCCCTCTTTAATTCTTTATTGAAAACCTAAAAAAAGCATAAATTTGTTCGAATTAAAGGTTATTAGGGTATTATATTTCTCAGAAAGCTTTGCCATAATTTCTCAACTCTCAAATAATTAATTACACTTTTTTAACCCAACAGCGTGGATCATAAATCCTCGAAGGACTTGCGTCAGTATCTGGGCCATATTGCCGAGCAGGCGGCCATAGCCAATGGCGTCTCGGAGCTGCCATCTGTGATCATTTTGGACAATTTGCATCATGCCTCGGCGCTAGGCGATGTCTTCTCCTGTCTGCTCAGCGCCGGACCGGCTGCCAAGCTGCCCTGTATTATTGGCACCATGTCGCAGGCCACTTGCAACACCACCAATCTTCAACTGCATCACAATTTCCGATGGGTAAGTGCCTCAAACGTAGTTTCCTTCTCTGGCTTGACTAATCTGCTCAATTGGACTTCACAGGTGCTGACTGCGAATCACATGGAACCGGTAAAGGGCTTCCTCGGTCGCTTCTTGCGTCGGCGTCTCTTCCAACTGGAACTGCAAACCGGACATCCCCAGCCCGAGCTCTCGGCCGTGTTGGCTTGGCTGCCTTCGGTTTGGCAGCACATCAACCGCTTCTTGGAGGTGCACAGCTCGAGCGATGTGACTATTGGGCCGCGTCTATTCCTGTCGTGTCCCTTGGATTTGAAGGACTCGCAGGTGTGGTTCACCGACATCTGGAACTATCATCTGTCGCCCTACCTAGTCGAGGCGGTGCGCGAGGGAGTGCAGCTCTATGGACGTCGTGGCGGCGCCTGGAACGATCCCTCTGCCTTCATACGCAACTCGTATCCCTGGCCCTATGGACCGGACTCGGTGCCACCTTTGCGTCAAATAAATGCCGAGGATGTGGGCCTTGAAGGCGTCGCCTTAAGCAATGGCGAGCAACAGGATCCTCTGGTAGGTGGCACCCATTTTCAGATCTATGGATATATGTACCTCTAATGACCATTCTCTGTGCTTTGCTTGCAGCTAAACATGTTGATGCGCCTGCAGGAGGCTGCCAACTATTCGGAAACGCAGGATCAGGAATCGGACTGCGCCAGCTTGGACTCCAATGTGACGCCCGATAGCTCGGCTGGCGCCGAGTAGAGTCCCAAGAGTCCCAACTCACTGACTTCGTACATGCCAAATTTTTACAGTTACACTGAGCGTTACGGGGCTGCCAACTTGCTGCCCACATCACTCTCCCAGCTCCTCACAATCTAACCGCACAAATAAAATTTCTTGCACTACTTTCCAGTCAAAAAGCAGTTCTAAGAGGTTTTCATTTGCCCCAAAAACACTATCCAATAAAAAACTGCAAATGTAGCGTCGTAAATTGCACTTTTTAGCGCACTTGTTAAAAATGCAAATTGTCAACCACGTCCTCAGTCACAAGAACCACAAAATTTGCACAGCTTTGGCAACCGGTGGCGCTCAAAAAGAAAAACCTATCCAAATACATACATATATGAAGGAAAACAAAAATGTAACATCAAATGTTAACACATTGCTAAAAAGAAAAAACCATTTTGTATATAGAAAAGCCACTTTCTCCCCTACATTAAGTAAAACCTCGATGGCGGTATCTACTTTTTATACCCAACCAGATGCAGAAAATTATCTAAACTGAATGCAGGTAGTTGTAAGATTTTGCTACTACAAATTTACATGAATGTACATTTAAAGGATAAAGCTTTCACCCTTTAGTTTAATTATTTGCATAATTCAAAATATTGTTACAAACATATACACATAAATAATTATCTATTATATACATGCTATATACATACATTAAATACAATTTGCATATTTATAAAAAACACTATTTAAACAACTTATGCCATACAGCGCTTATAATACAAAAATATTGCAACAAATACGTAATTCCGAAGGGATCCCAGCAAAACGAATATTCAAACATAGCTAAATGAACAATTCACTACACAGATCCTAACCCAAATCGCATTTGCAGCAACAGCAACAAAAGCAACAAAAACTAACACTAAACTATATGGATAATGCAATTTATGTGTCGTCTATTTTAAATGTGTAAATTTATGAAATGAAATCAAAATAAAATATTTCAAAATCAACAAAAACCGCATTCTACAATATTTCAAGGGAAACTATACAGTGAAAACTCTCTTGGCCGGACACTCACGGTCGGTCAATTTTTACCCGCCCAAGGGAAGTGTCCGCTTAAGGGAATACTTAAATACTTTGTACACCGATCGAATGTTTTAGAAAAAGTGTCAGGATATAAAGCCAATTTCTACTAAATGGATGCCTAAATGATGACACATATAGTATGTTAGGAGACATGATATATTTTAGTTTTAAGACGGTACTGTACAATTTCTATAGAGGGTAGAACAATGAGAAGGTTGTTTATATATGTATTTCCTTCGCCTGTTCATAAATTTATATCGAAACGGAAATATGTGTGGAAATAACAAATAATGACCAGCTACTACGTACTATAGATACGTACTTAAAGATAGTTTTAAATGATCTTATAATTTTATATCAATTAATTACAAGAACAACGAATATGTCTAAGTGAGATCGTCAAATTCCGTACATTATTTCCTCCAACATAATTTATAATAAAATATAGGTATTAACTGGTCCCATGATGTTATTTGGAAAAGTCGGTCATACAATTAAAAATAACTAGACCAGACAACAAAGACGCTTCTATATATAATTTCAAATGTCAACAATATATTTGTTTGGTCCACTACATCCATAATCACGATTATCGGCAATTTGCTTATGCAGCAGCAGCATATATACACAAGTAAGTACATAAGTGCATCACTACACGAATTTAGAAGTTACAGTTTTGAGTGCAGCTAGCCCGTGTATTCCAGAGAACTTCAACATTTAATTTTATTAAATTATACGAAAAATAGCGAAAATAATTTTAAATACTTATGATTAATTATATTATATATAATAAGTCAACATAATTTATTACTTATTTATTTTTGTTCATTTACTTTTATTTACTATTTAAAATATTTAAGTAAACTATTTCATTTTTAACCCAAGCAAAGCAATGGAAATTAGTACCCATTATTTATTTATTTTTATGTCACGTTTTAAAAATAACAATTTATTTTTGGCCATTGAAATCATAAAGAATAGCAATTAAATATTTTTAGTAAATTCATTTAAATCTACGTGCATCGACAGTGGCAGTTGAAACTAAACAATTCAAACGTTCTGCGATGTGCTCCATGCGATGTTAACTTGCCATCCCTGGGCGCAACTATCGTACATCGATATGGTTTTCTTTCGCAAGTGGCAACACCGGCCCTACACCCATGTGGCAGCGTTCCACAGTCGGCCATTATTTGCAACGAGTAGAAGTGGGTAAATGAGCAAAAGTGCTTAGAATCTAAATAATTTAATAATTTTCCACAAGTAATTCATAAATAAAGTTAATTAGAGAATATCTCGACGTGACATAAATCGCCTTCAGTCCAAGCAGCCGCCTGCGCATTTAAATAAATATTCGTAGATTGCGGACCCGAGTGTTTTTGATTACACAACAAGAATTGGCGTATTGGCAATGAAAAACTGCAGAATTATACGAAAGCAAACAAATGAAGGCTGTTTAATATGCCAGAGAGCCATAATTATAGTTTGATAAAGTCAGCCACTAGCCATTTATTGATTAATTGCCGCACGTATTGCGAACCAAGTGTTACATAACCTCGCCTACTGCGTCACACCTGCAGCCCCCGCTTGCTCCTACTTGTATTAAATAATGCTAATGATATCTTTTAATGCATTTGCAGCATTGTAACCATGGCTCTCAGACTAATCAACCACGCTCTGCGCCGCCAGTTGGCTGCTCAGCTGCCACGCAACGCCCAAGTCGGCAGCGTCGCTTCCGTCCACACATTGGACAAGATTGGCAAACGCGAGGTCGTTGGCTATGGCTGGAACGGCACCGCCTCCTATGCCGATCGCGTGGACTATCCCCTGCCCCCCATACGCTTCCGTGAGCCCAACAATGAGATCAATGCGCTGCGCGTCAAGGAGCAGGGCGACTGGAAGAAGCTGAGCCCACAGGAAATTAAGGCCCTCTACCGTGCCAGCTTCTGCCAAACCATTGCCGAAGTGCAGGCCGGCACCGGCGAGTGGAAAATGCATTTGGGCATTGGTCTGCTCTTCACAAGCGCCGCCATCTGGATTGCCATTCTGATGAACCTGTTCGGTGAGCCCTAACTGTCGGATTAAATTATTTATAATTCTAAACTCTGGGTCTTCCTTCAGTCTACGATGAGTTGCCCGTCACCTTCGACGAGGAGCACCAGAAGGCTCAGCTGAAGCGCATGCTTGACCTGGAAGTCAACCCAATTACCGGCTTGTCCTCCAAATGGGACTACGAGAACAACAAGTGGAAGAACTAAAGCGCACCCAGCAGCCCAGCAACAAATTCCAAGCTTGATGTTGTAGTTTTGTGTCTTACAGCCAGTCAGTAATTAAGTGAACAGTTAGCAGAAGTCTATGTTTAAGTCGCTCCTATGTTTCTTCAAGTCTAATACAATAGAGGCAGATATAAACAACAACATTAAACCTCATGGAATCTATATAATTTCATCAGCGAAAAGGTATACGAGTATATTCGTAGATATTGCGCAAACATTTCTATTAGAGCTGTGCTGGTTCGTAAATAGCTGAACAAGTTGCACAAACTTTTCGAAAAGACGAAAAACGAAACAAGTTTACAAAGTCAACTCGCTTTTTTGGGGAAATTAAAAACTGTACCCCTGATCTATTAGAGCCCAGGGTGTATCTTCCGTGAAGTTCGTCTAAAGTTTAACATTCGCGAAATGTGAACAGATTTATGAACAAAAATACTGAAGTTTTCTGCACCTCCGAATCTTAAAACGACAAAAAGATTTTTAGTATTCGTTTTCTCAGAAAGTAGACGAATTCCCTAGAAAGAAACATTCATCAATTGTGTTTACTTAAATATTAGATAACATGCTGCTGATACCTTCTACAAATTTGCACACTTATTAAAAAATAGCATGAAGTGGCATCATGATAGTAAAGGCGTTTTTAAACTAATTTCTATACAAATCAGAAATAATTGTATAATGCAACGCCAGCTCTGCTGACTTTTCCAAACAGATGGAAATAGCAGCAGCAATCGCACTCTATTGGTAGTGGGGATCGAATGATAGTTAATAAATAAATATAACAATAATGTAGTAGAAAATGTCATAAAGCAGGAAGCCAGGAAGAAAGAAAGATAATATACCAGTATGTTGTAGAATTTTTTATACGTGTTCCTAAGATATCTCCGGAAATTTTACCTCACCATACAGCTAACAAAGTTACCGACACTATAACTAAATCTTTGGTGTGCCATTTATAAGATGTATTTATACCTTTTATTTAAGCAACTGAACTATTTCATGCCTCAAATTAATTGGTTTCTGTATTTTGGAAATTTGATACGGCTATGAGATTTATGTTCTGATCGGCTACGACTGTGAGATTGACGACGGTGAGAGCTAGGGCTATGAGATCTACGCTGGTGTTGGCTACGTCTGTAAGGTTGACGGCGGTGAGGCCTAGAGTCATGAGATTTACGTATATGTCGGCTACGTCGATTGTCTTCAGCTTCGGCATTACTACTGTCTTTAGCTTCAGCATTATTACTGTCCTCACCTTCCTCATCCTTATCATCTTTTTCATCATCGTTTTCAGCAGACTCTTCTGTATGCTTCTCATGATACTGATCTTTTTCACCCGATGAATTCTCGTTTCTAGAATCTTTTTCAGCCTCTTCTTTAGTCCCTTTTTCAGTCTCTTCTGGCTTATCGGATTCTGAGTTCTCCGTCATATTGTAGCTGTGAGGGGAGAAAGTATTCAACTATTTGTGACTAGCCCCTCTTTACCACTTACTGATTGTACCAATCGTAGCCATTATATTTGGGACGGTGCATATTGTGGGGCCGCTGATGCTTTGGGCGATCGTTTGGCGAATGTTGTCTCAGGTCCCGAGTGTTATCCGACGCTTCTACTTCTAGGCAGAGGGCAAGACCTAAGAAAACCCAAAACAGGCCAAAACACTGCTGGGAAGAGTTAAGATTTTTGTAAATGTTTACTTCAAGCCGATTATACGAACCGCTCGCCTGACAGCCATTTCTGAAATACGACGAAAACCACTTTCTATAAACTATACATAATGGCAGTATTGTTACGCCGACTTACTACAGTATTTATTAGTTATATGGTTCCACTACACACTGTTGGTGACATTTCTTGCGAAACTTCTATTGAAGATCAAAATATGCAATAATATGTCTCTATTATTAATTTTGTTAACGGGAATGTATAATGTAAAGTACTATAGTATATAACCTTTTACGAATTAGTTGGAATTGTGGGTAATTAAACAATTTTGATAATAGGCCTTCAAAGGCAGTCGAGAGAATTAAGCCCATAGTATAGATTGGTGAATGGTCATAACTATTTAGGTGTGTTCATATTTTCTTAAAATGCATACTTTTTACAGAATGGGATTACATTTTGACTAAAAATATACACAATTCTTAAGACAGTATGTGTTTAAGTTTACAAATTGGTGCTTGTTCGCAAAATCCCATGGAATTCGAAGCAGAGCTATTTTGATTATACTCGTATAATCGATTCAAAATTACTTCAAAACCATAAGAAGGATAGGCCATGAAGATTTTATTGGTCTTGTAAGCCATTGGAATATAAACAGTATCGTAGGTGTTACGCCAATAATATGAAGGTAAAAAGAAGAAAGAACGCTACAGTCGAGCAAGCCGACAGTGAAATACTCTGTACCCACTCCAACAAATAAGAAAATACAAATTTGAATATTTAAAAAATTATTTTATGTTTGTTTAATATCCCAGATGAAAAGTTATTATTCTAAACTTCTTTCTTCTTTATATAAAGCTAGCACAAAAATAAAGGAAGAGAGAGAGAGTAGAATACAGAATAGAGTAGAGAGTAAACTACGAGTATAATATAAAGTAGAATACAAAATAGAATACAAAATAAAATAGACAGTAAAATACAGAATAGAATACAGAATTTAATACAGAATAGAATACATAATAAAATAGAGAGTAGAATACTATTCTATTTGTATTATACAGAATAGAATAGAGAGTATAATACTATTCTATTAGTATACTATTCTATTTGTATTCTACTCTATATTCTATTCTGTACTCTACTCTCTTTTCTATTCTGTATTATATTCTGTATTTTACTCTGTATTCTATTCTGTATTATATCCTGTAATCTATTCTCTATTCTATTATGTATTATATTCTGTAATCTACTCTCTACTCTAATCTGTTTTCTACTCGCTATTATATATATTTTCTATTCTATTCTGTATTCTATTCTATTCTCGTTCCTATTCTGTATTATCTTCTGTATTTTACTCTGTGTTCTCTTCTGTATTATCCTCTGGATTCTTTTCTCTATAGATTGGATTGGATAGTTTGGGTATACAAATCTATATATATAAACAGTTGGTGTTGCTGTCCTGCTGCTTCTGTTAACTGTCCTGTCGCGGCCACGAGGCTGCTTGGACGGAAAATATTGACGACGCCTCGTCTGTTCTTCAATGGCGTGCAACCGGGCGTATGATTGATATCAGTGCAATACAACCATTTGCTTAGCATTGGCGCCTTCTTTTGAGTGCATCTAATGGCCTTTAAATTGTGACAAATGTGCTGCCATTTGTATCAGGCTCAGCGAGCTGCTTGATTTAATTTCAGAATTAAAAAGAACTGTATTTATCCTTTAAACTGTCACCATATATTTTATGCAGTTTTTTTAGTTTCAAATAAAGCAACTTAAAATATAGCAACGTTTTTCCTTATTATTGATTTGCTGCAGGAAGCAGGATCTGATCTTTATCCTTCAAATTCAGGCAAACATAAATCAGCAGCAAGTCCTAAAAAGTCTCCTTTTTTATTTGCATTCATTTAGATACAAATTGCAGCGCTGCAACTTATTTATTTATTTAATAAATAATTCGCTTGGAACTCCGTTTGAACTCTTGCCAAATTGGTTTGAGCCCCAGCTGCTAAAAGGTGTGAAGATCGGCTAACATTAAGAAAAGTGTAGCATCTTTTAGGCGGCCGAATTTAATTTTAAATTTTTACAAAAAATTCATCTTGCTGCTGGTTTATGTTCGCCTGGTACTTCAGATTTTGGCTTTTAGCATTTGCAGGCGATTTTATAAATTTTAAGAAAGCCGCAGCTGCTCTCGGTCTTACTTTGCAAACTGGCTTCTTTGCTATGTACTAGGCGAACATAATGCAGCGGGAAGATGATTTTCAAAAAATTAAAAATAAATGTAAGCCAGGCTTCAAACCATTTAGCAGCCGGACTTCAAGCCAATTTGCCAAATTGGTTTGAGCCCCAGCTGCCAAAAGGTGTGAAGATCGGCTAACATTAAGGAAAGTGTTGCATCTTTTAGGCGGCCGAATTTAATTTTAAATTTTTAGAAAAATTGCATCTTTCTGCTGGCTTATGTTCGCCTGGTACTTCAGATTTTGGCTTTTAGCAAATGCAAGCGTTTTGGCCATCGGCCAAGCTGCATTTTTTTTATTTATTAGTCAGCTTCCTACAAGCACCTTCTTCACCGCCCTTACCCATCAAACAAATAAAAGCTCCATTTAAATATATTTGAAGTCATTTTTATTTTCTTTTAAACAAATTTAATAAATTAATAATTATATAATTATTATTTATGTAAATTAGATACTTACATAAACCAAATTACCGATAGGAAATAAAATATATACGAAAAAGGACATCTATCATTAT
Source organism: Scaptodrosophila lebanonensis (assembly GCF_003285725.1). Classification (NCBI taxonomy): domain Eukaryota; kingdom Metazoa; phylum Arthropoda; class Insecta; order Diptera; family Drosophilidae; genus Scaptodrosophila; species Scaptodrosophila lebanonensis. The sequence goes on along the minus strand of NW_022060585.1, from coordinate 30,766 downwards.
TATTATTATAAATTGTATTATTATTATAACACATTTAATTTCTTCGTTTGGCTCCTCGTTGCTTAAACATTTGTTTGCCATTTTCATTTGCTCATTTGGCAAGCTGTTGGAACTTCAAAAATGACATCCATAATTATTATTATTATAAATATTATTATTATAACTAATTTTATTAATAATATAATATTTTTCATTCTCATTTTTCTCATTTGGAGAGCTCCCGGAACATCAAAAAGGACATTCATTGTCATGAATACATATGCATATAAATAAATACATACATTTACATTTTATTATTATTATAATTAATTCTAATAGGATTATAATATAAGCAATTTCTTCGTTTTGCTCCTCGTGGCTTAAACATTTGTTTGCCATTCTAATCAAGCCAACATCTGCTCAGAAGATTGATTCTGCCGTTGGCTAATCGCAGAATTGTCCTTAGTGTTGTGTTTTTCCAAGAACAGTGATTGTCGGGGGACGAAATTTCATCTGCCCCATTTCATACTCTTTTGAGTGTAACATAAAATTTGAAATAAATAATTAAATATACATACGAGAAGAACGCTACAGTTGAGCAAGCCCGACCCTGTACCCACTCCCACAAATAAGAAAAACTAATTTTGTATTATTTAATAACTAATTTAAAAAATTTAATTAATTTTTTTACATAATACAGAAATAAGTCACATCAGATAAAATTAACAATCTTGATCTGGTGAATCTGGATAACAAGTTTGGTTATTCTAGCTCTTGTTATATATAATATGAGTTAGAAACTTAACAACTTAACTTTTGGTATAAACACAAAGCTCTACTATGTGTATAGAGAGAAGATCAATGCTTTCATCAATAAAAACCTTGACGGATTCCCTTAACCCCCAACACATTCTAGTACTCTTTGGATTACAATGCTATTTATTAACACTGTTATCAAGAAATAATATGAAACCGATTATGTATGATGTTCTCTCAAGTAGAGGTTCTGCCTTCTCTGTTTTGCCTTTCTTTGCGGAGATGATGCGCCTTCACGCGTTCGTTCCAATGCGCCCATCGAGGCTCGTGCTTGATGTTGTGAAAGCCGTCGTGAGCAGCAACGTGGCGAGGTTCCTTGAGCCGTGCCAACAGCATGGTGGGTAGCATACAAATAATTAGCTATAAATACTATATATTGTGTATATATACTAGTATATATGTGGCCGAACAGTCTTACCAAATCAACCACCAGCTGCATGGCTTTACATTCAACTACACAGCTACAAGCAAATGAATTGGCCATGGCTGCGAGGGTCTGAAATTAAAGCAACAACTAGAGTAGCTGAAAGACGTGACGAATCGATCTGGACTTGTCTGTCCGTATGAACATCAACATTTTTTACATCGTAATAGGTAGGGACGCCAAACTTGGTATATATATTAGTTTTATTGATGTGCAGACAAAGTTTATGACCAACTACTTATAGCGCTATTATTTTGTATAGCTGTCATGAGTTCGATCAGAGGAATAATTGCACTTAGTAGCACTTTTGTGTTTATAAAGAAATCTTGAAAAACTTTGTATTTATTAGCTTTTTTTAAACTTCTAGCAAAATGAATGCACTGTATCCTACAGATAGGGCAAAAATTACTTTAGGTATCAACAACTTTTCCCTTCATTACGATATCGCAATAAAACTCGACTTACTCTATCATATAGCTGCTATAGGAACGATTGAAACAATGAGAAGGACTGTTTTATTGACCCTCAATCGTGTCTGCATCATGATTGAACCCATCGTTCCAATGCGCCCAGAGCTTCTCGTTCTTGACGTTGTGGAAGCCGTCGTGGGCCTTAACGTGTCGGGAGCCGGGCATATGTCGCTTAGGCCTCTCAAATGGATGGCCGCCGTTTTCAGTTACCAGCTCCTCCAGCTCTTCCATGTCATATGGCGTGCTTGGCGGCTCTGTCGTCTCACTCTCCGCATCACTTCCTATGGTGGTTTCCGCAGGCTCGCTTGCAGAGTCGAGTCCTTCAACAGTTGTCATTTGTTCGGTCGCTCCTGGCTTGATAGTTTCGTTTCCATTCGCATTAGCTTCAGTTGCATTCGGGTCCTTTGTTTCACCTGCACTCGGCTCAGTGGCACTACCTGGTTCTCCAGAGGCGGCGGCCGCCGTAGTCTCGGCGTCTCCAGCGGCGGGCGCTGGACTCTCAGCATCGGCGGCGGCAGCCGCTGTAGTCCCAGCGTCGGCGTCAGCGGCGGCGGGGGCGGGGGCTGTACTGTCTGCGTCGGCGGCGCCGGCGGCGGGCGCTGGAGTCTCTGAGTCCGCGGGGGCAGGCGCTGGGCCCTCAGGTGGGTCTTGTGCCGAAACTGTTTTCAGCAGCACCAGTGGCAGTAAAATGTGTATTAGCTGCAATTATGAGAGCAGTCCTTGAGGATGCCATTGCTGTCAAATGCCTTCCCTGTGCTTGGCACTTTATTTTTGAGCTCACACTTACCAGTCTGCGAAGCTTCATCACAATCTTGTGTGGAAAAACACCATCGTTGGAGAAATGCCCCTTTTATAGCCATCGCTGGACATGCTCTACGAACAAAATCGATTTGGGCAGCCATTAAGTTTTATTACCATTGCATGGGCTATGGTGCTGGCAACAGGTTTGCCGCACGTTCTTGGTCCAATTTAATGTCAATGTCAATGCTGGTAGAAATTCCCAGATGCTGTGCATTACGCACACTGCCCCAATACATTATCTTCAAGCGGGGTTTTCGTCGCAACAATGAGCTGTTCGCGTCGTATAGTATACTTGTATATGTGTATAAGCATGTGATTTGATTTGTAGAAATAATCTTTAATTGGCGGTTTGCTGATTTACATATTCTGGACGCTGCTCGCTTTGTACGAATACTCGTAGTATATGACGGCTATAAAAGCGCTTGCTTGCTCATTAGCCGGCAATCAGTTTGCTTTGAAAGGTTGAAGAGAGTTGAAGCTACAATGTTTATGAAACTTGTATTACTTAGCCAGGTGAGAATGGTGGCTTCTGGGGACTTTCTAGGCCTTGACTCAATTGTCTTTCTCCTACAGTTGTTGGCGCTCAGCTTGGCAGGTGATGCCTCCGTCTACAGCGAAGAACACACATTGGATGACTCGGATATGTGGAATCCGCATTCTACAGAGAAGACTACAGTGCTGCCGGAAATAGCTGTTGTGGAGCAGGGGACGGCCAAGAACCCCACTGACGATTTGGATTCAGCGGATGATGGACTGGCACTAACAAATAATGTCAAGATTGCGGAGGAAACTACTATGCCAGAGCCAACAACAACAACAACATCAACAACAACTACCACAACAACAACTACAACTACAGAGAAGCCACCGCAGAAGCACGAGCCGCATCCACACCCACACCCCCATCCCTACCCACACCTTCACACGCCGTTTACATATCCGTATCCCCACTTACTGAACCAGCCATATCCAAAGCCCACGCCGGAAGTGCCGGAGTCGAAATCTGGCGATTCTACGCCCACGTCTGCTCAGCCTGGTTACCCACCTTACCCATCGGTGAATCCTCACTTCTCTCCATACCCGCAGCCACCAAACTATTTCCTTCACCACCATCATCGTAGTCCGTATTTCGGGCGCGGCTTTGGACCTGGTCTGGGCTTTGCTCCTCACTTCCCTGGCCCCCATTCCCATGAAGATGAGGACGAAGCTGACAGCAAGCCGTCGGACAAAAGTGATGAAGAAAGCAAACCCAAGATGCCGGAACTCGATAGCTTTCCCAAAATTAGCTACGGTTATCCCCCAGTCGCTATAGTGCCCCATCGGCCTTTCTTGCCCAGTTATCCCAGTCCACCGCGTGCTTATGGTTCACCCTACGGCTATGGACGTTAATAAGTCATCTAATTGTAGTCTTGAAAAATAAAATCAAATATATTTAATATGTACACCTACATGCATCTAGTACTTTATTGATTTGCAAGTCGTGAGCGCGGCTTTCCCACCATTCCATATAATCAATCGCAATTGATAACCCCGGGCGTCAATGCACTTGGAACACATCGTATTTCCCGTCAAACGTGTTAAAATGCGATGCGCTTGGCTTTAATTACAGCTACCAGGCCGCACAAGCTCACAGAACGCTGAAAACCGCTGTCTAGTTTAGAACTAATACTCTGCCGAAACCTCAAAGATGACGCCGTGCTGGACTCAAACTATTGCTTTACTGAGCGCGCTGCTGTTGGCCAAAGGGGCGGTGAGTCGAGAAAGGTCTCAACTTTAAACTAATCATAATTAATTGCATTTCACTGTACACAGTGCGGTGGCAGAACATCTGTGTTTCCTAACACCAGCAAGGTGAGTCCAAACGCAGTTATATTCAACCCCGAAACCCTTCAACTACCCATGTATATCTGCAGCATCTACGGGTCGCACGCGATACACGGAACATACCAATCGATAAGTTCCAGTCGATAAATGCTACGATGCAGGCCGTTGACGAAGACCCGCTGGTAAGTAGGATTAGTATTACGTAGATGCCATGAAGCTTGGTTTTTTGCATACAAATATTTGAAGCGTATGAAGTCACTTGAAAAGATTATCTGAAATTGAACAGAGGTCCTTTGGCCACTTGGCCACTGCGGAAGTACAGTGAACTCAACCGTGGACGTCGTTGTCTTCAGGAAGAATATTGTGAAGGTCGTTCAAAAACGGAAGCAATAGATGCTGCGTATAAGTTGATAATGGAAGATTGTCATGTGAGATACTGTGAGGTAGAGGCATCTTCGGAAATTTCTGAACTAAGGATTGGGCTGTGTTGGAGACTGCTTAGGCTCTTTGTTGTAGAAGTATTTTCTGGCAAATGATGTCCTGCTTCTTTGCAAAAACTGGTCCTGTCGTGTATTTATGATTTAAAGAACCTGAATTATGTACAACAATTGGTATGCCGGAAGTTGTTGGAGAATTGATGAATACAAGCCGCCAAAGACGTACTATTCTTCAACACAAAAATGATCGAACTTCCATCAATTTCAGCACTTCGAAGGGTGAATAGCAGGGTCGCCCGCCTAACTAGACGCCAAGATACTTCGTTTTATACCCTGTAGCAGAAGGGCTAAAAGGGCTTATTAGTGTTTGTGCAACCGAGAGAGAAGGAAGCATCTCCGATCAGATAAAGTTTACATATTCTTAATCAGCATGACAAGAGAATTTCCTGAATACAGCCCATAATTTGCTTCTACTATGGGCGCATATACAATGTAACTCAGTTCCAGAAGTTTGTCTAGGTACAGGGTATTTCACTGTCGGGCTTGCGGGACTGTTGCGTTATCTCTTGTTGTTCTCGTTAACTCTCGTTGTTCTCTCTTACTAAACCAAGTTCATCAGCTTGATGTATAACCCTCTCTCTTGACAGGATGCGACAGCAGCAGGTGGCACTGACGAGGAATTCGCTGTGGTAATATTTTAAAGAGCTATAATATTTAAAAGCAACACCTAAAGCTACGTCTATTTTGTAGGCCTCAACAGCGGAGGCGCGTCGTATTGGCGGTCCCTCCGATGAAAGCTCATCAGCCAGTCAAAGTTTTTTTAAAGAGACCAAATATAGTGGAAATAACAACGAAAATCGTCAGAATATTCCTGATAGTGATCCCAGATTCAATCAACCTTTTGGTTATCAGCCTGGTCTGCGCCCCGTACCCAGGCCATATCCCATCCCCAGCTCAATGCAACCACCCTATACAGGTTTTCGTCCAAACTTTGGACCCAGCACTATTCATACGGTTTGTAATACTACACTATGGTAGAGCTAAGCCAGCAAGCTAATATACTGGGTGTGTTTTCAGGGATTCCGCAACTCACCCATTCCCTTCCCGGTGCCTGGTTCAATGTCACACTCATCGAGGGGATTTCCCATTAGCAGTGGACCAAATGATGACGATATGGTAAGTAAAATAACAATCTAAGAGTGTCTTCAACTACCTATAATTGTAGAAGAATGTGAGCCAAGGCATAGGTTTGTCATATTCTACAATATTTGGGTAATGTGTGGACTTAGGGAAAGTATTTTACTTAGAAAGGAAGTATTTCCTTGCCACAAATGTTATTTATGAGATGTGATATCACCAGATGAGCTGATATTGTACCCATAGCTAAACGGCTTTAGGACTGACTGAGAACTAGTTGAATTATTTATTATTAACAGGAGAGAGCTGCGATAAGTGTTTAGTTGTTTAGTTGGACTCTGCCAAATACTTGTATCATAGGCAATATTGGGAAAACAACCAAAATATTTCCTTGGCTATACTTGTAATACACGATTCATACTCGACTCTTAATTGCTTAGAACAAAACAAAACCATGGTGAGCATGGAATACGGATATTCCCTTTAGTGACTTTTAGAAGCTCAGACACTATAGAGTTCTTCAAAAATATTTGAATATGATATAGAAATTAAAGATGATGATTATACAACTTATAACAGCTTTATCTTTCACGTTTCAGCATAAAAGACAACTTTACATATCCAAGTTGAAATTAGTTAAGATAGATAGATATTCCTTACGGCACTAACATTCTTGATAAATATTGTTTACTAAAGTCTTCAAAATTTTGATATAATTTCATATATTTTAGTAAATGCTCCCTCATTTAAAATAATTACACACAGGGAAGACTACGGTCTCTCAACAGCAACTCTAATATTTCAATATTTTTTCAGATTCCTCTAATGTCACGCGGCATGAACACCTTTCCCTATCCAGTTGGAAGCTCATTTGTGTCTAGACAGTCCTCGATGCCCACACCTTTCGGCTTCGATGGTGACTCTTCGGGTGGGTCATCGGGCAACTTCTTTCGCTCACAATCCTACAGCATTACGTCTGATGGCATGGGAGCCCCGCGCGTGGAGCACAATGTTTTTGATTCCCGTGACGGGTTTGGCATGCAATCGCGTAATTTTTAAACTAATATGTATTTACTTTAATGCTAGGTTGAAATCAATACTCGAATAAAGAAACCAATTAAACAAATATATATCTCGTCCATCAATTCGTAAAGAAGTGTGGGATCGCGATATTTTAAAAGACATTTGAACTTAAATTAACAATATTCTTATTGAAAAGTATCAAGCCATTTGAATTTAGTTCAATTGACGTCAATAGTCGAAAAATTCAACAAAATCTAGGAACAGTTCCATCTTCTCGTCAATATCGTGTTCATTTCGAAAAGAGGCCAGCCATTGGACCATCTTGGAGTCCTTTTGGCGCTCCCACTTGGACAAGCTATTGATATATAGCTGGACATGCTCTTCGATTCTACTTAAGGCGCCCGATATGCGCTCCATTAGGTATCCCTCGAAGTTATGAAAGCCATGCTGGTTGAGCAGCTCGGCCAGAGGCTCGCTGACCTCATCTGAGTCGAAGTCCAACATTTCCTCGAACTGATCGAGCAATTCTTCCAGCTCATCATATTCGTTGGTTCTCTTCGTGGCTGATATGAAATTGGCAAAGGCCTCGAGTTCTGGACTCTGCATTCCTGGATAAAAAGCCCGAGCATCGTCGATAATACCCTGCAGCAGCAGCGCGCCCTCCAACAAGGTGTCATTTAGCAGGGTGGAGAACTCCTTGTGGGTGTAGAGCAATAGTTTCTCGCGAGGTGTGGTTAAGATCTCGCTGAAATCGACGCTGGGCAGAAAAGGAGCCGCATACTACAACGAAAGGATTATCAAGCAACTCTTAACTGTTCTATACCCTTACCGCTGGAGATATCGCCCCGATGCTACAGAAAGTTATCAGAAATAGTACGACATGCATGTTGAGAGTTGAACACTTTATTGTTGACTGTTCAGCGACCCTGTGCTGCGCACTTCCTATAAATGGAAGGACGGCAAGCACGCAAGTGTCTTCGCAGCTTCCCAAATAGCAAATTATTCCGAGTTGCGTCACACGCGAGATACTCTATAGCCAGCGGAATAAGCAATTGCGGTCTCTAGACGACGCAGGAAACAAAAAGATGTGATGTCTATAAGAAAGCGCTCGTATTTATTTCGCCTATATAGGGAATTACGTATTTGAAACATTCTGGCTTCAGAATAAAAATAATTTTTCTCAAAACGCAAAAAAAGTAGTTTTCAAAACTGTTTACAGAAAAAATAAAACAGTAAAACAGTTTAACATTTTAACAATTTTAAACATTTGAATTTGTTTATAAAAATCTTTTTGACTTTTCGACATATATATGTTTTATTTTTAAGTTTTGCGGTGAAGGGCTCAGCTGTCTTCTACACAATATAGAAATATGAGTATTAGAACCAGCATATATATAGTATACTATAGTACCCGAATCCATCGGCTTACAGAGCAAACAGAAAATTAAAAAGCATTTTTAAATAAAATAATATGGACAAATAACAAAAAGGCCTGGTTTATAATAATCTCAGAATCAGAGCCTTCAGTCAATCTGTTTAGAAATTGTTTTACAGCTTAGAAAATAGTTCAAAGAAAATTGAAAGAAAAAAGGAAGAGATTCAGAAATAAATCAAACCGAAATCTGTAAAAGGTATTATAAGAAAAAGCCTGATGGAAGAAAGAACTATTAAAATATTTAGTAGAATACAAGTTCTCCAGACTTGTGGAAACTTCTTTCTAATATCAAACAATTGTGCAAAAGGGAATAAAAGGAAATATATATGTATAATACTTATATTGTATGAAATATATAAGCGAACGTTATCCCTAAAACTAAAAGCTTGCTTTCGAATAACTCTTTTTACTTAAAAATCTATATATGTGTATATGTATTAACTTTGCCTTACCTTTTTCAACATTTCTGATCTGAAAAAAATTACTTACAAATATATTATATCATCTGAATATATTTAAATACTATATACATATATGATGGACGGATTAAAGATAACGAAATGGGAAAAGACAATTCTATTATAGTCTAATTGTTGGCTCGATCGTGATTGACTGGCTATTCTGTAATATATTTTATAACCTATGTGCACATATAGATTATAAGATTTTGAGCATAACTCTGTTTCACATATATATTCTGATTACTTAGCTCAGGATTTTCATTATATAATCCTAACATACATGTATTACAATTTCACACTCCTATTAGTAATATTATATGTATATATTTCTTAGCATAGAACAACTTTTAGCAATTGCATTTGAAAGATTTCAAAGAGCGCAAAGTCTTCATGCAGCTCTAAGAAGCCCTTGTCTGGTGTAGAGTAAGCATCTGAGCATGCAACTGGGCAGTACCCAGTATTTGTTGTCTGACATGCCAATCAGTAGAACGTGGGAGCCAGAGAACTGTAATCAATAGCCAAGCACCGTTTGTCGCGATAAGAACATTCATTAGGAATGATGAGGCGTTACCTAGTATTCAGTGTTCTGCTGCTTCTCCGGGTAGGTTATCTTATGAAAACTAACGACCCACTTGATAGTTCCAGTTCTTAGTTTCCAGCAGCCGAAGGGGACAGCTTGCGGGCGCTCCGGAAACTTTTGCAACAGCACGATGAAGAGGCAGAAACTAAAGGAGCGTTTCAGAGCGGACATGGATTCTTGGACCGAACAATTTCACCAATCTACCTCGAGCTTTATGCATTTTGTAGAGAATTGTCGGCAACCGGGTAGCCAGTGTAGTCCGGGAAAGGTGCAGCGCCAGATACGTTTACTGCGACGCTTCTACTCGGCACTGCGCATGCAACTCGAGACTCTGGAACGACAGTACGAGGGCCGTTTGAGGGATACGGAAGTGTTGCTGCCAGCTCTCTTGGCAGCCAGACAGGCGCTGCAGCAATACTATGAAACCCTGAGAGTAGTTAATGCGCAAACCTATAAGCTGGTGGCGCAGTGATAGCCCGGAAACTTGGGAATATAATACAAGCATGCATCTAGAATAGATGCTCTATAAAAATCTGTGCCTAAGACCACAACGTAGTTTCTTGTGTCAACTAGATCCCATTGAGTACGTAGAGCATGCAATAAACCTAGGCATATAAATCAATCATTATCTTGGTGCGACCATGTAAATAAGGCAGTTGGAAAACTTTATAGCGCACTAAGGCGCCTGTCTTTACCGCAGAATTTTCTTCCTGTAAAACTAAAGCTCCTTATTGCCAAGACATGCCTGACACCCTTGCTATTTTATCTGATTGAAATTTTCGGAAGCTGCGATGCTGTGAGCCAAAACATATTAAAAGTAGCCTTTAATAGCGTAGCACGGTATATTTTAAACATTCAAAGAAGAGATTCAATAACGACGTACGCCAACAAAATATACAATCTGGCCGTTGACTCATGGATTAAAGTTAGAACCCTAATCTTCTTGCATCAAATTATTACACGTAAGGAGCCGAATTATCTATACGAACGAATAACATACTTGTAGTTTGTAAATCTTTAAATCTTATTTAAATTGGCAAGCTCGGAAAAGCAATTCGTTATTTACTTACCGCATCAACCAAACACAATTAGGAGCGAAACGCACTTCAGGGTTAAGATTCAAGCACACTTGCAAAACATTAACTAAATTAACGTTACCAAAAATTTAAATATTAAACACACACTTATTTGAGTAGGCAAAGTATAAATTAATCAAAAAAAAAGCTAATAAATATATATAATTATAAAGAATAATAAAAATGTTTAATGTTAAAACTAAAGTTAATAATATGAAAATAACCTAATAATAAGCTTGATATAATTAAAATTGTAATGACTACCGTAAAGTAACCTGAACTTGTAACGCCTTGTAATCCTTATCCTAGGATAATAAAATAGATCTAGAACAGCAATCTTCAATTGAAAAATACTTTGTAAGTTGCTTCTATATTAAAATAGTTAACTATGAACTGCAATCTTTTGTTTATGGTAGCTGAGATAGGAATACTTTTTGTCTCAGCTATCGCTATATTACTTGCTTCGAATAGGGAGCATTGCTAGCATAATATATCAGGGACCATAAGTGCCGCACTGCCATTTAATTGCCCACAACATGACCAACAGAACGCGCATAGAGCGACATGGCGAAACCCATCCGAAATTCTAAGCGATGCGAAAATGGGAACACAATCTCCTCTGGCACTACAAAGCGCGCAAAATCGAAGAGAGCGAATTCAAGAGTGGGAAATCACGTATATTCGGATTATGCTGACACTTATAAACAACCAAAGCTCAGGCTTCCAAAGCTGCAGCAGATCAACGATCAGCAAGACTCGCTTTTGAGAAAGTTTCTTTCAAAAAACAACTTTTCCCCCGAACAAATTTCTGAATAACCGAAAATGTGAAATGTGTTTTCTTCATAAGGAAATTTTTTCTTAAGTTTTAAAATAATTTCCGTAATGGCTGTCTCCCTTTTGCGTTGATCTATCTTGGACAGAGTCAGTCATAAATTAAAATTCCACTAAACTCAGGGGGTTTAAATAGATTCTGAAAGTTTAATAAACTATTACGATATCGAGATCCTTGTGGACTTTAGACAAGCTTAACAGTTTCTTAGACGAATTGTAAAAAATGAATTAGAATAAAATTGTAGACTTTTAAACAGAAATAACAAGGGTCCAAAAAATTCATCAATGCACGTGAGCGATAAGTTAAGTGACCTGAGATACCGTTTCTAATAAATGCGAATTAATAGTCAGTGGCTAAACAGGATGGAGAGAGTGCTGAATAAGTTGTTGAGTAAAATGGAAATGATAAAAGATTTATGCGTTCCTTTAAGGGATTCCTCTGAGTACAATTGTTAATCAAATAATTTGACAGTAACTTTCGCACAAATCGGGTCATTTAAATGAGTTTTATTTTAAAACGTAGTATATTGTATTGAACGGGATTTTAGTTGAATTGAATAGCACTTGGAAAACAGTGGGGTCTATTGTGTTAAGCACTTCGGTTGCTCCAAATTGTTAAAGTATCATAATATCGCGATACTGTTGTACAACAGTAAGAGAGAGAGAGAGATCCTAGTTTATAAGTTCGAAAGTTTACTACACACACTCTTGAGTATTCTCATTAAGTAAATTGGCAGTATAGTCCATTAGCTGCAGTTCCGGCACTTGTTTCCGCAGGTATTCAGGGAATTCAATAAACGATTCGAGAATCCTCTTCGCTCCTTCGTCTGTGTCTGGGGCAGTTGGATTTGCCAGCTCGTCAGTTTAGCCAACAATTCGGGATTACTCTGTTTGGTGCGCTCTAAGTAATGTCCAAGCAGTCTGTTAACTTTCTTGAAGAACTTTCGTATAGCCGATTTCTCAGATGGCCATATCAGAGTTACTATTCTGTCTGGCTTCGAATTTTCACCAAACTGATCGTTATGCATGACATAGAATATAAAGTACGCTTTAGCGTAGTAATATTTATCGCACGTCACGGTGTCTAGGTTCTCAAAATATTGCCTATCCACGGTGTTATTGTCCGTCGACTGCTGCAGTAGTTCCCAATAGCGCCCGACACTGGTGTGGAGGACATGATTGTAGTGCCGCTGGATGGCTTGCACCGTAGCCTGGGATTCCGACAAAGCTGGACGTACGGTTGTATCCCCCGTTTGTTCAGCATTCTAGATTGGAATAACATCGAGTCACTTGACAGATTGTCTAATGTTTGAGCTGAACTTACAATCGCTGCAAATAAGCAGCCACTGATAAGCAGAAGAAGCCGCAGAGAAGCGCTCGCTCTGGACATGATTGGACCGTCTCCGTGCGCTGCTCGACAGATACTGACGTGGACACCCACCTAGCGACCCATTGATAAGCCGATTACACATTCGTTTAGTTCGACAGTTGAGCTTTTTATTAAGCGTTTCAGCAAAGTTTTAAATGAAAAAGTTCGAATTTCAAATTTGGAAAATGAGCAAATGTTTTCAATTAATACGAATATTAAGTATGTTCTTCACAATTAATTAGACTAACTAGAAAAGATCGTAACATACATACAATATATAAGCACTTAATTCTAATTTATACAGACGATCGTAAGGACATCGTAAATAATTTAATATACATATTAAATGAATGTTGAAATTCTTCTTACAATTCATACTTAATTATTACTATTAAATGTTAAATGTTTATAAATTTATGTTTGAATTGCAAAAAAGAGACAAAACAGAAAACTTATCTTTCAGATCTTGCTGTTGATCTAAAATTTACAGTTTATTTTTTGCCAGAAGACGGAGAGCGCAGAACACTTACACACACACACACTAATAGATCCAAAAACGGTATGATGCCGATCTCTCGACAAGTTGGCTGTGCTGCCACTCACCCACGCTCTCACACGTCGAACAATCACAACTGCAACCAGTGTTACCCAATCGAGGGTAACATTTATAGCCACCTGCCGAATGTTTATAGCTCCCTTTCATGCATACTTAGTATAACAGTTTCCTAACTTGCCTACATTTGTGAATCGAGGCAGTTGTATGCAGCTGTATGAACAAGCGTAAGGGAGGGTGGTTGAGCGCCACAACTTGTCGCAAAGAAGCAAGAGAGCGCCGTTAGATCACACGGAAGGAGCAAGAGAGCGCGTGAGGATGAGCTTCTCTTGAATATTTGAAAGATGAAAAAGTAAGCATGGAAGATCTTATAATAAATAATTGGCAAAAGGAGACGATTTATTGGTTCCGGTTTGTGCCAAATAAGGAAATTTTAATTCGCAGCAAATTGTAAAGAATTGTAGTTTTGTGGCAAATCTATTATAAAATAGAAGTACAGCTTTTTGAATTATTAGTTTTGTCGATAATATGGTTTGCTATTTTAAATACAATTTTTAAATATGTGTTTCCTGTGATGGAATTTTAATAATCTTTTTTTGAATATTTTAATATTACAATGCTTGATTATAATTGCCTGTTTTCAAATAATTGCCATATATGTATTGTGAACAATCTTAGTGCCTTAGAAAAATAATTCCAAATTCTAGACATCATTAAAAGATAATCTTAATCTTAATGTTCAGAATAACACGCTTTATACATTTAATTTTATAGTACATTCGTCTATTTGTTTTGTACTGTTTTTATTTACAACTTAATTGAATTGCGAAATTGACGCAGTTCTGTTTATAATATTTATTCACATATATTCTTCACATCATTAATACTTGTATAGTATGTATAGCCACAGAAATATATTTTTTTACGTATTTGATTTCTCAAAATAGATTTTAGCATAGAGATATATTTTATTGGCAAACATATGTATATCCACACATATATGCGATATCAACAGTGAAAAGTTGTTTCTTAGGTACTTTTGGTTATTGAAACACGGTGTTATATACTAGTATGTACTTCAGTATATATATATTGAATTGAGAATATTGAATATTCAGTGTTTAGTACTTGGTAGGTATATCGATTTATGCATAACTTGCTGCTCCAGCATTGTACTTTGAGTTTTAATTGTAAGTAGTTAGTTGGAATATTGAGAAGCATCTATGGGTTAATTAGTTGCAGGTCCTTATCTGGTAATGTGCTATTTTAACGCTTATTGCTAAACACATATCGCATTTAACTAATTCAACTAATTGTTTTGTTCAAGGTACACATGACGTTCGACTTCGATTGGGCGGCAATGGGAGCCGCCCTCAAAGTTTATAACAATTTCAAAATAATTTGCATAAATCAACAAAAATAAATACAAGTATCGTATTTAGCTTATGTCCTTAAGCTACACAACTAACATTACTAACATTATTATGTATTAAACATTAATTGCAATTACACTCACTTATTTCCATTCTATTTATAAAAGATTAGCAGCAACAATAGGTAAGAAAATATATATATATAAATATATATATGTTTACTCAAAGCGATTAGATTACTGTACTATATGTATGGTATTTATTTGCAATAACAGACACGCACACATACGCATTTATAAATTCAATTATCTAGAAGACAGTCCATGGAGTAGAGCTTATAATTAGTTCAATAATCATATGATGAAGAATGCATGTATAAAACTAATAGTAAATAAAATCTAATTAAAGAAAAGAGAACACACGTAGGCTCACTGAAAGTAAGCGGGTTTCTCATAGAAATTAAAACGATTAGTTTTTTACTTATATGTTCATATTTACCTTCTTTAATTGTTTAAAAAAAGGTATTGAATAGACTACTTCAAGATCAACAGGTTACAGTTTCAAAAATGAAAAAAAAACTGCTTTTTTGAAGAATACCTAACGCCTATAATTACAAAATATTTGTGAATTTAAGAAAGCTGAAAATATCTGAATATCTTAAAAATTATATCACAAGCTGTAGGCATCGTAAAGAGTATTATTTCCAGCAGATAAATTATAAACTCATCAGTAACATTCATGGGTTCCGAAAATTTGGCTACACATTATTCAGACTATCATAAATAAAGATAAAGAAAGGAGAGAATTCTTTAGTTGAGTAAGTCTGACAGCGAAATACCCTACACCCCAAACAAACTTCCGGCGCAAAAATATGTGAGCCTCTAGTTTAAGCAAAAATAAGAAGTCTGGCTTATGGAGCTTCCGAATGTGGACATTTCGAAATTCTGTAGCGTGGAAGATTGGTAATAAAAAAAATAAAATAAACTCGTGTTGTCTGGATATTAGGAGAGAGAATTTGGGGAATGTGGGCTCAGGCGTTTCCTAGTTTCAGAATATTTAAATTGCCTGTTAAAGTATCTCTTTTCACAAAACTAATGTACAATTTTTATACCACAGGGAAGGAAGAGAAAAAATAATTATAACTTTTGGTAATTTTTTAAAATGAACTCTGCTATGTTTCCATAAGCGAATTCATTCCAATTTTGTAGAATTCAAATGAGTAAAAACTATTGATTTATTCGATTTAAAAAATATTGAGGTTTGCAATAATTATTAATTAAATAATGAAAATCATTTTTCTCAGATTTAGGAAGCAACAATCCAAGAATATTGTGTGTTGGACTAGTATTTGTCAACTGGCCAATTCCTCTGTTGATTGTTGAATATCGAACTAGGAACGCTAATAAAAGTTATAATAATCATAATAAGGGCAATGATTTCTGTATGCGAATTCGATCAAATATGTGGATTCGAAATGAGTAAACCTAAAAATCTTCTGATTTATTATATTAAATAACTTGATTGAGGATTGAGTATTCGTCTTCCGATCATTTCTGAAACCGAATAGCTCAGTACTTTATTAAATAGTGAAACATTTACTAATTCCTAATCCACACAATTCAATTGAATTCGGAAAACGGAACAGGGTTGTATTTGTTTTTTACAGCTACATAAGATTTTAGAGTTAAATTATGATTTCATCTTATGTAGTTTCAAAAATTATTATGAAAAAATGTATTTTTTTACTTCTGTAGCAGAACTTGATTAAATGTACAACGGTTTTGCTTTTTATACATAGTTTTGACTGATTCGGCGAAAAGTCAAACATATTTTCCGAATAATTATAATAATATTAGAAATATTACTATTTACAATTAACGTTATTCCCACATTCGCTATGCCTATTTCACCAAATATCAGATACTAGTACCTTATATAAAGACTTACCATACTATCCATATACTATTTGAAAGTTTTTCCAATTTGCCAATATTTACTTGCTAGCCCCAAATACTAATTCATTTATCCTTCTAACTTACGATTTGTGATCCATTGTTGAAATTTCTCATACAACAAATGTGATGATGATATGATGAGAGACGGAGAGAAAATAATAAAAACATGCACAAAATGTTGTAAATTTGTTAATATTTATTCATTATTTGAAATAATATTGGATATAAAATTAAATGCAGTTCATGACGAGCACTGAGCTCGCAGCTAAAACATAAGTCTATAAGTAAACTAAATTAAATGCCAAGTTCTCTTTAATATTATAACCGAGCGTATCAAAATCGCTAAGGAAACAAATGTTACAAAAGTCCAGTGTGAGACAGAGACCGTAAGTGATTAATAATAGAGAGAGATAAGTATACATATATAAAGAAAGAGAGCGAGCATGTTGAGAGAAACTTTTAACCAGTGTTGTGCGGATTTCCGCCAATTTACAAACTAGCTCTATTTATTCTTATTCAAATTCAAATTACAATGCTTATTTAAGATCAATGTAGAACAATAAAAGGAATTATAGTATGTGTATCTAGATAATAAATCTGGATGACCAAACTATAGTATTGTGCCCGAATAAAATTGATTTTGTACAAAAGTCGAACTCAAAAGTGATGTTTTAAACCACTTTTAAATCTCAAGATGTTTGATAATCTCTTGATAAAATTGTGATGGCTTTATGGACAATTTAGATCAACTGTGAATGATATAGAGAATGCTTGATAACGAATACTAAGAGGGAGCTATTGGATTACTAATTTCAGACTAACCCTTGCGAAATTGGCTAACCGATTTAGAGAGCTAGTTTGCAGCGCATCCACACAACTTTACTTTTTATCACAATTGCGTATGAAAAATTTCTTTAATTGCTAGAAGCTACCACGGCCAGTGGTGCCGCTGCTTCCGCTGTTATTTCCGGAGCCACCACTGCTACCACTCTGGCCACTTGTGCCGAAAACTGCCGAAGGTACGAGTATGCGGGGAAGCGTGAGCGAACGCTTAGGTCTCTCATGTCCATGTGGCTGTTCCAGCTCCTCCGGCATGCTGGCTGCCACCTTGGGGGGTGTGGGCTCACACGGCAGCGTCGCCACACTGGCGGTGGAGCCCAGAATTGCGGCATGGGTCACGCGTACGATTGTGCCGTTTGTGGCATCATGTTGGCCGCATAGCAGGCAGGGGCGCCATTGCCCGCATCCATAGTACCAGCCGCCCCACTGCCACGCTCCACCAGGTTCTTGAGCCTGCCGCGCAACTCCTCCAGACTTTTGGACTTGGCCTTGTTGATGCGCTTGTACTTGACGTCCTTGGGCTTTGTCACCGAGCGATGGTTGGACATGACTCGGTTTGTAGTTCGTCACCTGAGACTTGCCGTTGTGTGGCTCCGGGTCCGGTGATGATGCCGGTGCCACTGTCGGTGACATGGGCTGTAGTTGTGGCACCTTAACGCTGAGCGTGGTGCAGGGCGAATCGTGGCTGGGGGAGCGCTTTAGGCCGCCCAGCTGGCGGCGTGGCGTGCACACCTCTTTGGCTTTCTCAATTGATGTTATTGTTGCTGCTGTGGTTGCATCACCACTACCACCCACCACCACCATCGATTTGACCCTCAGTGGAACTCGAACTAAGCGCCTTATCGGAACGATTTTTGAACTTGTCACGCTTTTCGGCCACATCCGATGTGGGTTCAGGATCCTCCTCCACCGAATACACGGTCTCCAAAATGTCCGGACGACGCAGAAAGCAATTATTCCGCCTAGCCGCGCCATACTTATTCAGGTTGGTCTCAATCGCATCGGATATGGAGCGCACTATTGTGATGCCATCGCTGCCCAAGCCCCCACAGCCACCGCTATTCTTGCGCCGGGAGCCCAAAGTCATGTTCGTGTCCGAGTCAATGTCCTCCAGCACCACCGCCGAATCGGAGTCATTCAGAGAGTCCAACTCATTTGCATAGCTAGCCTCAATGCTCTCCAGGCCGTGGTCCACGAGTCGTGTCGAGAGCGTATCGATGATCTTCTGCTGCCGCTGAATCGTCAGCTCACGGTGGTTGAGCAGACTGGAGATTTGCTTCTGTTTGCGCTTCAGACGCGATTCAAGGAGCAGCAACTGCGAGGTTAAGGAATTCATCTGATCCGTTTTCTCCTTTTGATAGCGATAGTGCTGCTGAACCTGGACGAGAGAGCGAAAGAATTACAATTACAAAGAATTACAATAAACGCAAAGCAACTCCCCAATAGCCCCCTGTTCTGATTGGAATTCCAACCGTTCTTGATAAATGATCTCTCCTACTATCCCTATATAACCAAAAACGACTATATGAAACAAGAGAAAACTATACATAAGCAAAAGGGAATACGTGGAGAGTTAACGGTTAATACATTTATCATTGTTGCTTTTGCCTTCGTATATATAATTAACACAATCTGGCAACAACACACTGCGACAACGCCACAGTGGCCAGATAGATATTTGGTAGAACTAAATGTGTATTCTCCACATAAGTATTATTAAATTCTGCGCCTAACGAGAGGTACCTTATAAGAGTATGTTAGGCTTTCGGGAAGTGGAACATATCTGTTACAGAACACATCGCACTAAGCTACCCATTTCCTATTTCGGTATAGGGTATAATAAATGATGCCGGGAGAAAATTCTTGATATTAGAAAATCTTTTCTGAACAATGGAAAACGCACTTCATTGGTATTTTCTGTTCAGTGCACCAATAAGTTTTTAAAAATAAACCCTTTTTGCCCTTTTCATCCAAAAAATAAAAATTAAATGAAACCCATTCGTACCGCTTCCAAAAAATAGTAATTCTAAGCACAGAGTATGTATTCAAAATAGAAATGGGCTTACACTTTCAAGAAACGTTTTATCTAAGAAATGTAAGATGTAGACCTATTCTAAATTTAATTTCGCCAAATGAAACATAAACTTTATTAATTAATTTACTATATTTTACAATTTATAACAATTTCTATGCTACTAAACCAGAAATGTTCTTCTTAGATGGACTAAATCACATTCCGACTCAAAGCAACGTTTTTGTTAAATCGAGCAATTTTTCGACTATATCTTAGGTAATTAGGACTTTCCTCTGGCCAACCTGTTCGTCTTCATTCAAGTATTAAACATCATTCTTGAAACCCGTTTACAACTCGTGGACTCTGCCACGTTTATATCGCATTATTACTATAAGGTGTTTTACACAATTGGAATGTTTCTTTAATTTTTTCCTGAATTTAAGAGGAAACTCAATATTTGTTCTGAATTCGATAGTCATTTTTGTATCGATAGCACATCACACAATGTTTTTTTTGTGTGCGATAACTCCGCTTGTATCTGCCCGATTGTCGTGAAATTTGAACCATGCCGATCCTACCGATAGTACATAGAATGGCATAACCAACTTAGCTGATCCATCAATATGTGGTCCTGTTTACTTTGGAATGTAACTTGTACGTCATTAACTGAAAAGGGCCAGTTTGCAATTATTAATAATTTTCCCCCAAACAATTTCAATCGAGAATGCATTTCTTTTTAATATATAAACCCATTCCCACCCCTTTTGAAACCCATTCAAAACGGTCGTTTTAATTTAAAAGTCGTTTAAAAAGACCTCTCAGCGAATTGTTTCCATCAGATGGGGCCTATCCGGCTGCCCACTCACCTGCATTGCGTATGCTTTGCGCCACTTCATGATGTGCTCCGTTTGGAAGCGGACCTTTGAGCGCAGCTCCTCAATAATGGCGCGTGCCGTATGTAAGTCCTTGGGATCCTGATTCATCATGTTCAGACGCAAATTACTCGTATGGCTGGACACGGGCACCGGAGGTGGCCATTGAAATTCTAGGGGCGGCTGAACATGCACATCCGTCGGCAATGAGCCACGTGGCTGGGCCGCTGTTTTTGTTGTCTTGGGTGTTGAGGGCACGGTGCCGGCTCCACTCGATGTGCATGTAGCTGCTGCTGCTGCTGCTGCTACTGTTGTTGTTGATGCTGTAGTTACTGTTGCAGCAGCAGCTGCTGCCGGCCATTGGTGCGGGCTGCGTAGGTTGCTTCTGAATGCTGCAACGCCATGCTGCTGAAGGTTTTGGCAAATTGCGTGGCACGGCCGGCATACATTTGGTCTGCCGAGCGACGGTTTGTTGGAGGGCTTTGGCGTGGGCGTGGAAGGTTGACTGCAGCTTGATTGATGTGTCCCTGCTGAGGCTGCACTGCTGAACTGACTACGTGCTCTTCAGTGCTCGCTGCGGCTGCGCGAAATGAACGCTGAAAACGAAAAATACAGCATGTTTTTTATTAATAACAAATATTTACTCAGCACCGGGTCGCAGTCGACAAATTACCATCCCGCCACACACACACACACACACCACCCAAAAAATGCAAAACATGCAGTCCTTCCACACGATGTGTACTTATTTGGGGCAATGCCAGCTGCAGCGAAAAACCCGCACAGACAACACGTGCGGTTTGTTGCATGACCCTCTATGGTCAGATGTAAAATGTTAGCCGCAAACAGGCCACATTTTATGTTCAACAACTGACATGTCCCCTCAGCCCTTAAAGCACTGTTTCTTCTTCATTTCGAATAGAGTTCATTCATTTGAAAAAATTTGCTTTCAACTTAAATTGCTTGCTGTTAATAATAAATTATATGCTGAAAGGCTGATTACGAACTATGGGAAATAGTATAAATGCTCTTTATTTTTTCATAAAATTCTAAAAGGTTTTGATAAAAATAAAAAAAAATTGTTGAAAACAGCTGTTTTCCCAAGTTAAGTGATATTATTTTGATGACTCCGATGTTAATTTTTATAAATTAATTTAATTTTCAATATTTCAATTATTTAGTAATTTACTCGGAAAAAAACAATTGTAATTTAATAATTTAATCAGTAATCAAACAATTTTTAAATAAATATTATTTTTAAATGTTAGAGAAGAACTCAGAGGGAAACTTTGAAGAATTGCTTTTTTTATAGGTACATATGTAGTCCTGGAATTCTTTTAATTTTCTCTCCCACTCTCCATGTCTCAAAATTCATCTTGTTAGGCTACTTTTAAAGGAAGTTATAGCCATAAATGTAATCTCTTGCCCAAGCTCTGCCAGGTGGTGTTGTTGTTTTGCTGCTTTGGCTCAACGTTGTACTAAACAAATCCGCACATCCGATGTATATGTGCCGACATACACCCTTTCCGTGAGTTCAAAGCCCAAAGAAGGTAAAATCAATCAACAGAAATGATTTTATTACAATTTTGATTTCTTGCCTGAACTTGTTAATTTTTTTAAAATTCATATAATTCATCTACCACATATGTATGTATGGTACAATCGACTTTTGCTTTTCCACTTGCTTGCAATATTCGCATTGCAACTTGAATAACATTTTGTGTTGAAGAGCAGGCAGAGCATAGAAATTTTGAGCAGTGTATGTCGCCTCTATATAGTCGTATACTTAGTGTATTTTCGAATGAGGCTTTTTTTATTAAACTAAATAGAATTGTTTTACGACATTTGTTTTTCTACAAGTATGTACCTTTTTTTTAATTTCAATTACACGTTCTTGCTTGTTAATTTGCAGCTCTTTACACAGAAAGGAATTTTCGTCCACCCCTTACTAATCGCTCTCACTTCACTCATAGTTGGGAATTTATTATGCCCTTGGCTCAAACGTTGAGTACATTTGATTAATTATGCTATTTGAAAAAGCGTGTACAGTGCTGCATTAAGTTTTGTGTACATTTTAAGAAGAGCTTACATACATTACGTATACGCCCTATAAGCATGCTGAAGCTGCCATGCAAATTACAATTACAATTACACAACACAATTACATTATGCAAGCAAAATATTTAAAAAAAAATTGCTAATGAAATTCATTTTGTTCGCATTAAAATCACATTAAAATGCCATTCGACGCCCGTTCCGGCTCCATCGCCCTGTAACGCAATCATGATTATAATTATTAATTTATGTGCATTTTGATTTAATTAGTTTAGGTTTGCTGATCTGCAAATATACGTAACGGGTATCAAGGATAGTTACACTTTTTGACAGGCAGGCAGACAGGCAGTTGGAGAGATAGAGAGCACAACTCATTATGATTTTTATGGCCCATTTTCGGCAGCTGATGCAATTTGGCCAGACTGCTACTTGATGGGCTTTAAGCTGATTAGCCGGACTGTGTCTGTAGGTTTGTCTGACAGCCTGAAGCATAGCATAGACCCTAATCTAATTAGGTCTATGAAGGGACTTGTCAGCCATATGATTTCAATATCATTGCTGCCCCATTCTGATGCAAAGCGGCAATAGGGGTTCATTGAACTTGAACTTAATTCTTTAGAAATGTCTTTCAGCACTTTAAGACCCTCAGATTGGTTTTTATATGGCTTAAAAGTACATTGATCGCGTAACTAACTCCTGAAGTTCATGTTTTAAGCAACTCTTACAGTTTTACAATCGCACTACAGTTTTAGAGTATTTGCTAAGTCTCATAAAACACTTTGACAGCTCAATTCCTTCAAGTTATTAATGCGAGGCATTAACTGCTATTAGACGGCAATCAACAGCGATGGCCAGTCGGGAAGAGAGAGTCTAGGCTATAAATTGAAAGATCAAATGCCCATAAAAGCCCACAGCCCTACCGTCCTACCGTCCTACAGCCACAAAGCCAATGCCATTAACAGCTAATAAGCACGTGAGCAGCATTTTCTCAAGCCCATCAAGACAGTTGAGAACAATTTGTGCCCAAAACGAAATGCTGCCCAGTCTGTCCAGACAGGTAGACAGGCGAGAGTAAACATTTCCCAGCACAGAACCACAACCAGAGCCAGTTCCAGTCCCACTCCCAGTCCCAAGCTCAAGCTCAAGCGCAAGCCCAAGCCCAAGCCCAGTCAGGCAATTGTCATAATTAAAAATGATGAATGAGTTGCGAATTATGTCAGCAGTTGCCCAGCGTTGGCTACCCCGCCCTGTGGCCTGGCCCCTCGTCCTGCTCTTGGTTCCATTCCTTCTGTGATGGACAGCATATTTTCATTTGTTGCGCAAACAATGCCACATAAGTGCGGCATGTGCGGCACATGCAACAAAGTATACATAATGCCAGCATATCGGCGCCTTTAGTTTTGCAGTCTTTAGGCCCGGTCGAGCCAGCTTCTGGCCTGACATTCACATATTTGTTAATTGTTTTAAATTGCATGTTCTCTCTAGCAGAAGGTAACGCATTCCTCTCCTCTCACAACTTGCCACTCTCCTTCCTCCTCTCTCACCCCCTTTCTCTGCCTCTCCCTTCCTCTCTCTCTCACTCTCTTGCCATATTCGCTGCTTGACTTGCCTGCAATGTGGAACGGAAGTTCTTTAACTGCAGCTCTTCCTCTCTGAAAGCCATGCGGCTTACTTAGACAACCATTCTTCCACCTTCCACCTTCCCCCCCCCCTCCCCCCCCTCCATTCCTTCCTGTGTGCGCCTCTGTCCAGACTGTGCAGACTGTGTGCCGAGCCGTCTTCGCTTGCTGATGAATTGCACAAATTAAAGCTGAAAGTTATTCTAAATGAAAATGCTAAAATGTTGTTGATTGTTCATTCTTCTTGTTATACTATGTTAGTTGTTGCACTCATGATTATTGTTGTTGTTGTTGTTGTTGTTGCTCTTGCTGACTTCGTTGTCTTGCTTGAGCTGCCTTGGCATTTTGTTGTATGTTGTGTGCAAGAATTTCCGTTTCTGTGCCTGCCTCTTCAATTAC
Source organism: Scaptodrosophila lebanonensis (assembly GCF_003285725.1). Lineage (NCBI taxonomy): Eukaryota > Metazoa > Arthropoda > Insecta > Diptera > Drosophilidae > Scaptodrosophila > Scaptodrosophila lebanonensis. The sequence goes on along the minus strand of NW_022060585.1, from coordinate 6,423 downwards.
TTGTCATTGTTGGCAGCAAAGCAGAAGTACAGATAATTCCAATTGTCTTGGATTAGTGGGAGACTGGGAGACCGCATTTGAACATTTTCAAGTGGCGGCACCGTTTTAGAAGCTCATTAAAAACAAGCATTGAGTTGGAAATTCTAATTATATATTTAACTGCAAACGAGTTTTATTTATTTCAAATAATTGAAACGCTAGAGAATACAAAAAGTTGCATTGGAACAACTACAAGTATATAGCCAAATGAGTTCATCCAGATGAGTTTATTCAAACTTTTGAAAGTTTACAAATGCGGCATGAAAGTTCATTTCTAAATAGTCAAATGTAAAAGCCCTGGCGTCTTACTAGTGCATATTTTATTCCAAAGATATATAATGTTAAGAAAAGTAGTCGTTGGAGATAAGTTTAAAAAATAATTGTTTCGCGGTTCCAACAAGCATGTTATTGGACACAAACTTTTACTTATTTTTTATTATTATTATACTGATTATTTTGGAATATTGTAGGAACCCAATTTTGAACTAAATGTGAAAACATTTCTATGTAAATTTGGCGCCGTGCTCAGACAGGCAAATAATTACCAATTGCACCATTTAGAAAAGAGAAAATTATTTGCACACAGACTTGTACATGTTGTGGGAAATGTTAGAGTTGTAGGAAAGTAGTTTTGATTCAAACTAATAGCGTCTGCCTAACTAATGTATTATTTGTAACAACACTTTGAGGAAATTTAAACTTAATTCAAAAGTTGTGTTACTGGCGCAGAAAAGTAGTTTCGTGTAGAAAAGTTATCAATCCAAACATGTTTTTGTTGCAATATACAAGTACATATATATTTTTATTTATTTTATAAATACGCGTATATTAATTTCATAATTTGTTATTTGAATTTATTTGTGTTGAACGAAATTGCTGTAATTGTTTTCTCGTTTGTTTATAATAGTTACTCAAATTGTTTACATTAAAGGACAAAGGACATACAAAAAGGAATTTTGGGTTGGTTTTAAATTGTTTTTCTTTGCAATAGAGCTACGTATAATTGTTCTGATTTAAAAGGATATCTAAATCAATTTTGTGTATCATTTTAATGGTTTTCCTTGGAAAAGAGCTACTTATAATTGTTCTTATTGAAATGTATAGGAAAATCAATTTTGTGCTTAATATCCATGGTTTTTCCTCGGAAAAGAGCTACTTATAATTGTTCTGATTTAAATGCGTTTTACGAAAACTCCCACACAATTAGCAGGAATTGCCTGCGACATTGATTCGGCTTTGTTGAATTCTGAGAAATAGTGAGTGAAAGGGGCCAGTTTAATTTCCAATGTAAGACCTTGTACTATAATTAACACAACTTATTGGAATGGAATTCTGAAAATTGTTCTGCACATGAGATCGTCAAATTGTAACTGAAACTGCGATAACGAGAGCGGCTGTTGTCCGCTTAATCACACTTAATACCTCCGCATTAATTAAAGAGTCGCGTGCCGAACCCAACTGAACCGTACAAACGGGCAAGCATGCACATATAGTACATACTTATGTATGGTTGTCTATCTGTAGGTCCTTGGCAGGATGTCAATGTTAATTGCCTTAAGCTGCTGTGCAGATGATAGTCGGTAAGTAGTTGTGCAATGGAGTCGCAGTCGTTGACGATAAGTGGGCTGCTTGGCCTATCAACTTAGCATTAAGAGACGCTGCTACAGTTTTGAAGGCATTCAGCTTTCAATGTGTTTCTGTGGCGGCTGCTTGCTGCTTTGATGGCATTTTAATTAAAATTTAATAATAATGCAAGCTCGGCTAGCACTTTCTGTGTCCATTTTAATTAAATTATGCACATTTCCTAATGATATAATTTAACACCTTCCTGCCATGGCTGTTGCAACAAGAACAATATAGAACCAATTATGCACTCAAGTCGGGCGCCATTGAAGCGTATTAACCAAAAGAGGCCACTTCGACTGAAGGTTTCAGTTGGCTGCGACCACTCAATGCGAATAATTGTTTAAATTATTGCTGCGTGTATGCGCGTTTAACATTGGTGGGTTAATACTAAATATAAAAAGGGTGCTTTAAGAACACTTTGTAAATTGTGCAATGTTAAATGATGAGGTGGAATGCAGCATGCTTGAATATTTAAATTACAGTGCATTGCAAGTATTGTAATTAATTGTGTAATTACTGAAACACTGAACTGCATTTACTGTTTGTATTCCAACTGTCTTTTTAGTTCAAATGCATTGTGTTAATTATTTCGAGCTGTTTTGGGGGAAAATATTACTTTGATCGTTTCAGAAAGTAGTATTTGAAGAAGCAACAGCAAAAGGAAAAGGGATAACATAATAAGATATAATATAATAAGATCTAAGATGACAAGAAATGAGATTTTTTTAAAGTGGAACAATTGCTCTGATATTTGTTAAAGGATAAAATGAATTACCGTAATAAATAATAAGACAATCAATATTCGATTTAATAATTGGTTATACGATGTTGAGCAATACAAGATTAATTAATGTAAGAGCTTTTGCCTAATTAGAATGATAGGGATCCCAAATGATTGGTTATTGTTCGATGTTAGGCATTCTGAATGAGGTTGATTGAGAGTTCGGTTATTGCTATTTTCCGGAGTTTTTTGGTGAAGCTCTAAGTGTTTGATGATGATTCTAGTAAATTTGTATGTTCCGCCGGCCTTTTGAAATTCTGTCAGTTTACTTCTAAAAGTATATCAAAATAAGCTTCAAGTTCTTCCAGGAGAATAAAGAAGGATGCCAAGCGTATTCATTTCAAAAGGTCTTTCACAATTCTTTTGAAAAGTTAAATTTTTCGAAACAACATTTAGCAACATGCTGGCTTGAAAGATAACAAGCCATTTCTTATTGTTATTCCCCAATTAGGGGGTTAACTCAGTAACTTTTATTTAAAATACTTAGCTGTATTAATTTACTTCAAATGTTTGCCCCAGTCCCATTGTTGCTTTCCAAAAGGGGCTCCTCAAACTTGTGACTCCCTTGTTGTAATAAAATAAAGGCAGTTCCTTTTTTTGTCAAACAGTGCACGCATAACTTTGTTGGCCCTCTGATTAAATTCCACCACACTTCTCGAAATAACGCTGACGCCATAGCTAAACCAATTGAGGGGGGAGAGGAGCACAATAAGGAGCCAGGACTTAGGAGGAGCCATGAGCGCGGAACGAAATCAAGTTCAGCTACTCACGCATAATTTGAACGGCAAACAAACAAAGAAGTCAAGCCAAACAAATGCAGAACCCATTTACTCATATGCATGCGGGGCCGCCATAAAAACTGAGATGAAATATTTCTGCCAGACTTACTAAATTATTCAAAACTTCGATAGCTCGAGGGAGCTATGGCGCTGGTAGGGCGGCTCACAAAGGAGGGAGCATATGCTTCACGGCATTGAAAGTAAATCTGTGGCGCACTCACAAATAATAACAGATTCAGACTAAGAAACAGAGATGGGTGCGTGAAGCGATAACCAATATGAAAGTTACCACCTTTACATGGAGCCGTGACTGACATTATTCGTTCAATCAGTATCGGATAACAAAAGACATTTAAAAATACAAAACAATTAATCATTGAGGCGGAACTCAAGCTTTTGCTCACAATCAAAAACTTCTGGATTTGTGGAAAACTGATTTTGCAGCATACCTATAAAAATTATTATTGAAAATTAAGAATAAAGTTATTATTGTGAACCATTAAATTAAATCTAGGAGGATATTTAATAACTGGTATTTTAGGCCCTGAAATAGATTAACAAAATATCGAAGAAATTGAAACTCAACTCCTAATTAAGAAAAAGTGGCTTGCCTGCTGAAAAATTAAGGCACTATATTAAATAAATAATTATAAATAAAGATCGGACACACACTAATCGAATGATGCCCCAAATTAGCAAACAATATTTCCCCAAAAATAACACGAATCGTCTCAAACCCAATAGTTGACAACAAAAACCTAACCATAGACTTCCTTCAAAAATAATAATATTGGAAAGCTAGAAACGGACCGCTTCCACAAAAATCAAAAATTTAATTATATTTAAAAAATAAAGCGAAATTAATTAAATTAATATAAGTATGGGTAATGCATAATTAAAATAGTAAACAGAATATATTATAGCTACTCGTTAAAGAAATGCATATACATAATCCAAATACTGTCACAAAACTTATACCAATATCTTAATATCCATGAAACAAGTTCTCCGTTAGCTCTTAGTTTTATAAAAAAATTAGAAAACAATTCTTGAAAAGTCTTATTTCACTAATCAACAACTGGCCTCGTTTTATTGTGTCGGGCTGTGTTTTGCTTATTAATCAGTTAGACACAACTATATACATATATTGCATTTAGTGCTCATATTTTTGAAGGGGTGCTATTTGAAATTTGATTTAAATAAATAATATGCTGGTTCAGCGTAAAAATATAATCTGTTTGCTATTTCTTTGTTGCACCAACCCCCATCACTATCGGCAATGAGATATGGGGGACAAGCCCGCGCCGCGCCACTTTCGCTTTCTGCGCATCCAACTGCTTATTGAATGCCAACAATGGCAACAGGCTGTCAGGATAACACTTCTTTGCCCGCATTATCATCTGGCATGGCGCAGGTTATTGAAACTTTGTACATGGCAGGAAGTTCAAAGTACTCAGCACTTACGCCACTTTTGCCCACAAAGTATGTTTTGTATGTGTTATTGATTGGCTAAATATTTAATGCACTTGCTATTGTTGTTGGCTGGCAGGAATACTTGTATAGGCAACCGCTGGAGGCGGCCGCGTTTCCGGTAAATTTGCGTGTCAAATGGCTTATTACAGTCACGTTCGGCCCATAAAAGTTAACAACGTGCCCAGATCGTGCTCCGGTCGAGACCCGGCGGGAATTGGACACTCTCTCTCTCTCTCACCTGGGCCGCCATTTCGCCCATAATAGACCACCTCGAACAGCTTTGTACGCACGCCCTACTAAATTCTCCAGCCTGGCAAACAGAATGCAAACGCAATGAGACAGCCCGACAAATGGTGTGAATTTTACGCCCCCTCCCCTTCCCACTCCAACGGGTGCGAGTGAGCGAGGTGAAGGGCCCGTGGCGTTACATTTCAGGCAGTGTTCGAGGAGCTGAAGTGTGGGGGCCAACAAAAGGGCCATGAAGCATGCCTATGTGAGATATAAGAGTTTTCACAGCGGCTTCAACGCAAATGCAAAGAGCATATGCAATTACAAAGCGAATGAATTTTCAGGAATGCGAATGCAAATGAGCCACAAAAAAAGTTAGAAATGTTTATGGCGCCCTTGCTACTAGATTTACAAAAGAAACAAATATGATAGCAGGTTATGTAGATTAAAATAAATGCTTCGTAATATTTATCAAAACTGATGAGATGACAATAGAACAGATTTTATATTTATGGCCAATAATAAATAATAATATAAATATTTATTTAAATTTTTATTTATGAAGTAGATATAGAGAACATGAACGTGGAAAGCAAAAGGTAGGAATTGCTTCTGAACAGATTCAATGCTGTCAAGCACAGTACATAGAACTTAAGTAATATAAGGATCATAAATTCTTGGACCACCACCTAAACTTTTGACCTACCCTATTCACAGTAGTAGAGATAGCATGATTAAAGCTCAATTAGAATCAAAAGTACCCCAGGGTTTTTCAACTGCGATTAACGCTGCAATGTCATATTTTCATCAATCGTAAACTCAATAAAAAAATTCATCGTACAAATAATATTTTCTTATTCAATGCATTGTTATAATAATACGTATTTAAATAAAATAATAAATATAAGCTGCGTTAATTTAATTAAAAACATACACGCAAATACTCATTAAACATGAATAATATTCAAAGCAAAATATAAAGTTTAGTTATTGAAGCTTGCACAATGCATTCATATATATTACAAACACACTGTAGTGAAAAATCGAAGGTAGAAATATTTGAATGTGTGTATAATTATTTAAATGTATGGGGTATAGTTCGATGAAACGTCGTGACAGAACAACAAGAAGAAGAAAAACTAGTTTCATTTTAATACCAAGTTAAATATTTAATTATTTTGATTGTTTGCTAAGTAAATAAACAAATAGTTGGACTGAATTAACGTTAATACACAATATATTCTCTGACTCGATTTAGCTGATTAAAGCTATACTAGCAATAGTGATAAGCATCATTTATACAAGTAGTGAAGAAAAATAAATTATAAATATAGCAAAATATTAAATACTACTACTAGATCATAAATACTACGAACCATGAATTTTAGAGAGGGTAGAGGGCTTAAAAGTTATAAAACCAATACATTTCTTACTGAGCTGTTCGAAAAAACTGATAAAATGTTGGGAATATTTGGCTTTTGGACTGCTATAGTAGGA